>NC_066617.1:368315555-368422775 GCF_025201925.1 Gopherus flavomarginatus | reverse complement strand
GGGATGATTTAGTTGGGATTGGTCCTGCTTTGAGCAGGGGTTGGACTAAATGACCTCCTGAGGTCCCTTCCAACCCTGATATTCTATGATTCTATGAATACTTTGGTAGTGGGAATTGGCTATGTGATTTTGCTGAGGTCCTCGGGGCTGGTGAAACTGCCCAGTTATTTCCACCTGTGTAAACTGAGACCCCGGAGGAGGGTGTGACTGGGTGACACCTTTGGCGAGGGAAATGAGTCAAAGGCGAGATGAGGGACTGGCGAGTTCAGTTTAGAGCTGGGTGGGGAAACTGAGGGAGGCCCAGAACCAAGATAAATTATAAAAGGTACAGAACACTTCAGTGTGAGGAGATACTAAAAAGACTGAGACTTCACAGCTTGGGAAAGAGATGATTAACCAGTGTGAGAGACCCAGACAAGTTGGGTACAGGAGTCTAGTAGAGGGCAAATATACTAGCCACTGGATGAATAGTTTTCTGTTCCGTGAGTCATCAGAGCAGGAGCTGCCTTAGTTCAATCAGGAACCTGCCAGAACGAGTTAATGCAGGCAGGCTAATCAGGGCACCTGGTTTTAAAAAGACCTCCCTTCAGATACTGAGGGGCGTGCCAGGAGCTGAGAGTGAGAAGGGGTGCTGCTGGAGGACTGAGGAGTAGGAACGCCTTCAGGAAAAAGGTCCTGTGGTGAGGATCAAGAAGATACCGGCTGGTGGCCATGGGGAAGTCGCCAAAGGAGCGGTAACTGTCATGCAGCTGGTTCAGGAGATGTTGCAGAGCGCTGCTATCCACAAGGCCCTGGGCTGGGACCCAGAGTAGAGTTTGGGCCTGGGTTCTGCCCATGCCCCAACTCCCTATTTGACACAGGAGGAGTTGATGTGGGCTGTGAGGCACATCAGAGGGCAACATCTAAGTTGAAGAGGGATCTGATCTATCCTTGACACAGAGACTGCAGGAATTGTTCTCCTCCCTTCCCCATGCTGGCCAGCGATGAGCTTAGCTGAGTGAATGGCAGGTTTGAGTCTCTAGCAAAAGTGGCCAAACTGAGGGCTGCCATGAACTTCTGAGGTGAGAAAATCCTCCAGAAAGTGCAGGATTCACCAAGGCAGAAGAGGGAATTTGTCACATCAGGGATATGAGAGAGGACTCTAAATCATGACTTGTATGGAAAAAATTAATAAGGAAATGTTATTTACTCCTCCACATAACACAAAAATTAGGGGTCACCCAGTGAAAATAATAATCAGCAGATTTTTAATAAAAGAAAGAAATAATTTCTTCACTGACACCCTATGGAACAATTTGCTGGGGGACTATTAATTATTATTATTATAAGAACTATATAAGTTCATGGACAATAGGCCCATCAATGGCTATATATCCAGGATGGGCAGGAATCCAACACCACGTACTACATGTCCATAGGTCTGTTTTCCAGAGCCTGGAAGTGGGTGACAGGGGATGAATCACTAGATGATTGCCTGTTCTTTTCAACCCGAGGTACATGGTATTGGTCACTACTGGAAAACAGGATACTGGGACAGATGGACCATTGGTCTTACACAGTAGGGTGATTATGATGTTCTTGTATAGACCCAAGATATATCTGTCCCCCTCTGTAACACGCTAATTTCACTAATGCAACTTGCACACTGTAAATAAACATCCCGACTTTCAATATAAGCCAAAAATCAAGCTAATCCCATTTCAAAACAAGACCATAACAAGCCACTCCATGAAAAAAGCTCCAACATGATGTTACCAGGTTCCCCGGCATGCAGCCTGGGATTGCGGTGGGCCAGCTTTGCACCCCTGAAATCTCTCTTCCCTAGCTCCTGCTTGCCCCTCCTTGCCCGAAGATGCCAGAACATGTTAGTACCAGAGCTGAGTGGGTCTAATATTTATTTATTTTTCATTCTTTTCTATAGGAATTAGATACAGTGTTCCTGTCAGCTAATTGCTAAGTTATCGGCTTAAATAGCCCCTTGAATCATGTTTAAAATTGTCACCCCTAACTAACGCTTAAATGTCTCCGTTGCACATGGGGAGCGGGGGAGAACGGACCTGGGGATAATCCAGTGAGTGACAAGGGGAGGGTAAGACAGGAGCATGCAACAGGGACAGGGCCTTGCGGGGAAGAGGCAGAGCAGGGGCAGGGAGTTGGTAGAAGAGGAGTGGCAAAGGGGCCTTGAGGACCTAGTAACAAACACTTAGAAAGGTGTCATCTCAATGAGTTGTACACAGACTGATTCCCCAATTGGTCACACACTGACAGTGCACAAAAAGTTCAGGAAAGAGATTAATGTCTCTCTAACTGCCCAGTCAGAGTCAGGGAAGAGAGCCCAGCACCATGTCACCAGCCAGCTCTGTTTGGAGCTGGGCCTGAAAGACAGAGCACCAGGGAAAACTTTAGGTCCCTTTACAAGTAAAGAGCTGGAGCAGCCTGTCCCAAATATGTTTGGTCCCCACCCCGTAGATGATGGAATTCAGCATGGGGGGCACCAGAAAGTACATGTTGGTCATGAAAACATGGAAATTCTGGCCAAACTGGTGTGTGAGGATGGAGAAGAGAGATGGGATGCAAAAGGCTAAGAAGACACAGAGGTGGGAGCTGCAGGTCCTAAAAGTCTGGAGCCGGGCGTCCTTCGTGGGGAGGCTGAAGATGGCCCTGAGGATCTGGGTGTAGGATAGAGTGATAAAAAACATATCCAAACCAGACACCAATATTGCCACAGAGAGGCTGTAGTAACTATTGATGCTGATGTTGGCGCAGGCCAGTTTCACCAAGGTCATGCCATCACAGTACATGTCGGGGATGATGTTAGTTCTGCAATATGGCCACTGCCTCACCAGGAAGGGATAGGACAGTACGATTATGCAGCCATGCAGCACCATAGCCAGGCCAATCATGGCCACCACAGGGTTTGTCAGGATGGCGGAACATCTCAGGGGATCACAGATGGCCACATAGCAATCAAAAGCCATGGCCACAAAGATCCCAGACTCCATCACTGAGAAGCAGTGAATGAAGTACAGTTGAATGAGGCAGACACTGAATTCAATCTCCCTGGAGTTGAACCAGAAGATGCTCAGCATTTTGGGCAGGATAGATGTGGACATGACCAGGTCGGTGATGGCCAGCATACAGTGGAAATAGTACATGCGCTCATGGAAGCTCGGCTCCATCTTCACGATGAACAGGATGGTGAAGTATCCCAAGATGGCTATGGTGCAGAAGGGGATGGAGATCCAGACATGGGCTGTCTCCAGGCCAGGAATGCCCAGCAGGATGAAGGTGGAGGGGTTGGTGAAATCGGTTGCATTGGAATCAGACATGGAGTAGGAGAGAAGGTGTCCAACTCTGAGGCAGAATAGTGTCTCCTGCATGTACTGTACGTTCTTCTGACTTCCTGTACGTGCCCAGGGTGATGGTCGCTGTACAAATGCCTGGATGGAGAGACGATGTGAATATGAGACATTACATGTACTACTGGAGGATGTTCTCATGCGAGAAGCAGATTGCTCGCTCTTCACACACTGAAAAATGACATTTTCATTATTCAGAGAAATAAATCATTAACAACTGATCTTACTCTATGTGTCAATAATTCCTACACATCTTGTGGTGGGAAAATATAATAGGTCCTTAGTGCAATGAAAGCCAGGCTAGAGAGTCCTTGTTGTAGGCCTCTGATTGGGTCTCTGGAGGCTGGGGGTAGCCTAGTGACTAGAATGCCAAGGAGGGGGGCAGAAACTGGAGGAGGCTGGCTGCCTTCACCCACTTCTTCCTGGCCCAGGAACTCGAAGCCACTTCCTATCCAAGTCCTTAAATTTGGGATGTGGGCCCCAAGAGTCCAGATTCCCCTTCCTGTGGGGTTTCTCAATAGGTTCTTCCCTATTTAACCAGAGGGGGAGGCTAACTGGCTCCTGTGGCTCGGTGTCATTGAAAAACCCTTGCTCATTTGCAGAAGTGTCCAAAACAAAGATAATGTTCGGATGCCTAAGGAATGGGATAGTGAATAACCTGGTATGAACATGCACTCGGTTTTGATCACTCAATCCCTATAAAGGATATAGCAGATAGAAAGGGGATTTCTGAGACAGGCTGTGAGAATGGCAGAGGCTGCCTGATGCAGACAGACTGAAAAGTTGGGAACTGTTAGTTTAGAGAAGAGACAAAGAATCATAAAGTCATAGAAGATGAGGTTTGGATAGTACCTCAGGATGTCGTCCAGTGCAATCCCCTGCTGAAAGCAGGACCAGCACCAACTAAATCATCCCAGCCAGGGCTTTCTCAAGCCAGGCCTTAATAACCTCTAAGGAAGGAGATTCCATCACCTCCCTAGGGAACCCATTCCAGTGCTTCACCACCCTCCTAGTGAAATTGTGTTTCCTAATATCCAACCTAAACCTCTCCCACTGCAACTTGAGACCATTGCTCCTGTTCTGTCATCTGCCACCACTGAGAACAGCCGAGCTCCATCCTCTTTGGAAACTCCCTTTCAGATAGTTGAAAGCAGCTATCAAATCCCCCCTCACTCTTCTCTTCTGCAGACTAAAGAAGCCCAGTTCCCTCAGCCTCCCCTCATAAGTTATGTGCTCCAGCTCTCAATAATTTTAGTTGCCCTCCGCTGGACTCTTTCCAATTGAGGGGCCCAAAACTGGACACAGTATCCAGATGAGGCCTCACCAGTGCAGAATAGAGGGGAATGATCACGTCCCTCGATCTGCTAGCAATGCTCCTACTAATGCAGTCCGAAATGCCTTTAGCCTTCTTGGCAACAAGGGCACGCTGTTGACTCATATCCAGCTTCTCATTCACTGTAATCCCCAGGTCCTTTTCTGCAGAACTTCTGTTTAGCCATTCGGCCTGGGAATTTTTCCCTCCTAAGTGCAGGACTCTTTTGGCCCAGTTCATCCCATCATCCAGATCCTTAATGAAGAGGTTGAACAAAACCGGCCATTGGATCGACCCCTGCGGCACTCTGATTGATATCGGTTGCCAGCTAAACACTGAGCCATTCATCACTACCCATTGAGCCCGACAAGCTAGCCAGCTTTCTATCCCCCTTATAGATCACTTTAACTCGATGGGAAGAATCCTGTGGGAGACTGTAACAAATGCTTTGCTAAAGTCAAAATATATCACGTCCACTGCTTTCCTCATATCCACAGAGCAGGTAGTCAGGTTGGTCAGGCATGTCTTGCCCTTGGTGAATCCATGTTGACTGTTCCTGATCACCTTCCTGTCCTCCAAGTGCTTCAAAATGGATTCCTTGCAGACTTTCTCCATGATTTTGACGAGGACTAAAGAGAGGTTGCCTGGTCTGTGGTTCCCCAAGTTTTCTTTCTTCTCTTTTTTAGAGATGGGCACTAGCTTTGCCTTTTTCCAAACATCCAAACACCTATTGACACAATTTTCAAAAATAATGGTTAATGAGTCTGCAATCACATGAGCCAATGCCCTCAGCCCCCTTGGATGCATTAGCTCTGGAACCATGGACTTGTGTTTGTCCAGCTTTTCTAAATAGACCCTGTTGTGTATTTGGTTGTCATGGTTTTTGTTCCTATGGCAACTGAGTTAGATTATTAGGGGATAGCCCAGCTAGCTTGAGCTGGTCAGGTGAGGTCTGTGTCTGTAAATAAATGATAGTTTTGTTAGCTGTCTGCTCTCTGGGCCTCAGGTGATTTCTTCCTAAACCAGCTGCCCCCAAGGATATAACAAGTGGCAACGAGGCTGGGATCCCGGTGCTGCCCCACTAACAGAAGGAAGTAGAAGTCAAGGTAAAGAACAAACAAACAAAAACTGCTTGTTTGCACTGACTGTGAAAGTGAAACTAAAAATCATGGCTGCTCTGCTCAGGTCACTGGAACCTTTTGAGGAGAATATAGTGCTGTGGCCTGTGTATACTGAGTGTTTTGACCTTTTCGTTATTGCAAATGACATTACAGAAGAGAAGAAGGTGCCAATATTGTTAAGTGTTGTAGGGGCTAAAACCTACTCCCTGCTACGCAGCTTACTACACCCTGGTAAGCCTGAGACTAAATCTTACAGTGACATTGTCAAGGTATGATTCCCCACTCTGAACCTTAGCGTCCAAAAGATGAGGTACCTGCATGAACCCCTCTAAGCTTAATTACTAGCTTAGAAATAGTAGAGCTGCCACCACCCAAAAATATAGTGTTTTGGGACACTTTCTGGCCCCCAAACCCTTCCCTGGGGACCCCAAAACCCAAACCCCTTGGGTCTCAAAACAAAGGGAAATAAACCATTCCCCTCCTTTCTTCCTCCCAGATTCTCCCCTCCCTGGGTTACACTGGGAGATCCCTGTGATTCAAACTCCTTGAATCTAAAATCAGAGAGGAAATTCACCTTCCTCCCCTTCTCTCCCCCTCTCAGACTCTCCCTGAGAGAGAGACAGTGATCCCAACACAGAGAGAAATCAGGCTTTTCCTCCCCCCTTCTCTCCTTTCTCCCACCAATTCCCTGGTGAGTCCAGACCCCGTCCCCTGGGGTCTTATAAAAGAATTAAAAAAAAAACAATCAGGTTCTTAAAAAGGAAAAGCTTATAATTAAAGAAAGAAAAAAAGTAAAAATTATCTCTGTAAAATCAAGATGGAAAATGTTACAGGGACTTTCAGCTTATAGACACTAGAGAGAAGCCTCCCCCCAGCACAAATACAAATTGCAGCAAACAGAGATACAATCCTTCCAGCAAAATACACAGTTGCAATAAAGAAAACAAACATAAGCCTAATCTGCCATATCTACCTAGTACTCACTATTCTGAACATATAAAAGCCTGTATCAGAGAGATTGGAGAGAAACCTGGTTGCACGTCTGGTCCCTCTGAGCCCCCCGAGTGAACAACAACCAAACACTAACAGCACACACAAAAACTTTCCTGCCTCAAGATTTGTATCCTGTCCCCTGATTGGTCCTCTGGTCAGGTGACAGCCAGGCTCACTGAACTTGTTAACCCTTTACAGGCAAAAGAGACATGAAGTACTCCTGTTCTGTTAACCCTTAACTGTCCGTTTATGACAGACATTGTGGAAATCCTGGGGTCCCGTTTTTCCCCCAAACCCTGTAATTGCTGAATGATATAGGTTCCACAAAAGAGACCAAAAAGAAGATGAAACAGTTGTACAATTTGTAGCAATTTTACAAAAGCTTGCAGAACACTGTGAATTTAAGGAGATGTTAAATGATGCCCTGCATGATTAGTGTGTGGCCTGTACAGTGAAGCTGTACGGAAGCGCCTGCTGACAGAGGCTCAGCTTACCTTACAGAAGGCTGTGGATATTGCTGTCTCCATGGAACTGGCTACAAGGGAGGCGCAATAGATCGGTGCATCCCCTAGGGTTCAAAAAGTGTCACAAGAACCTACCCACAAAACTGTGCAGAGTCAGGAGTGTTACCGCTGTGGTAAGCCAGGTCACCAGGCATCAGAATGCTGGTGTAAGGACCTGATATGTCAACACTGTGGCAAAAATGGACACCTTGAGTGTGCCTGTAAACAAAAGAAAAAGAGGCCTGTGGTCTGGCCGACAAAAAGAGGAACCCTGCATACCCTAGAGCAGACCCAGGATGATCAAGGTGACACCTCATCACAAGAGGAAGTGCCACTGCGTGTTGTATCTTTGGCAGTGGGCTCACATGAATACTGGGTAACCCCGTTGTTGGATGGCAAACCTATACGCATGGAACTGGACACCAGTGCAGCCGTCTTGCTGGTCTCTGAGACTGTGTATAAAGAAGAGCTACAGCATCTTCCGCTTAAGGCAAAAAAAACTGTTCTGGAGACGTATACGAGAGAAGCTATGCCCATGTTGGGCACTATTGATGTTAAGGTGGAGCTCAATGGACAGGCTGCTAAATTGCCACTGTTTGTGGTGAGAGGTAACTACCCAGCCTTAATGAGTAGGTCTTGGCTTGGGAAGATTCAGCTGAACTGGGCAAAAGTGCACCGGATGACTAAAGAAGAAACTAGTCTAACCCCTATACTAAGGAAACATGCAGCTGTTTTTGGAAATGATTTGGGAAGTATGAAGGGAATCACTGTGACATTGAACATTAAACCTGACAGTCCACCGAACTATCTGAAAGCCTGAACTGTGCCATATGCCATCAGGCCAAAAGTTAAAGCAGACCTGGAGTGCCTGGTCACCAATGGAGTCATAATACCAGTTACCCATAGCTCATGGGCCACTCCTATCGTTCCAATAGTGAAGAAAGATGGCTCTCTCCAGTTTTGCGGTGATTTTAAAGTCATTGTAAACCCAGTGTTGTGTGCAGAGCAATACCCGCTTCCCCGCATCGATGAGCTCTTTGCAGTCCTGGCTGGGGGACAAAAGTTCAGTAACATTGATCTGATTCAAGCATATTTACAGATGCACGTCGATGAAAAGTCCCAAGAGCTATTGACTATTGTGACTCATATGGGGCTTTATCGATACTATCGCCTACCCTTCGGAATAACGTCTGCTCCCGCCCTGTTCCAGAGGGCTATGGACCAGATCTTGTGTGGCTTGTCAGAAGTTCAGTGCTATCTGGATGATATCCTGGTCACTGGAAGGAATGAAGAGGATCACTTAAAGAATTTAGAGGCTGCCCTACAAAGACTGGAAGAGTATGGCCTACGAGTTCGCAAAGACAAGTGTGAATTCTTCCAGCCCTCTGTTGAATATTTGGGACACATCATTGATGTTGCGGGTCTTCATAAGGCTCCTGAAGAAGTTAAAGCTATTGTGGAGGCTCCTCCAACTCGAAGTGTAAGCCAGCTGCACTCGTTTCTAGGACTAATGAACTATTACGGAAAGTTCATCTCACAGTTAGCCACACTGCTAAAACCACTTCATGAGCTCCTGGGGCAGAACAAGGCCTGGAAGTGAACTGAAGCCTGTGATGTTGCATTTAACAAAGCTAAGGATGCATTGCTAAATTCTGAAGTTCTAACGCACTTTGATCCATCCTTACCCTTACAATTGGCCTGCGATGCCTCCTCTTATGGAGTGGGAGCAGTCGTGTCACACATTATGCCTTTGGGAGAAGAGAGACCTATTGTTTTTGCTTTACGCGCTATAAGCAAAGCAAAAACTAACTGTGCCCAAATCGAACGTGAGGCATTGGGAATTGTTTTTGGAATTCGGAAGTTTCATCAGTACCTGTTTGGGCAGAAGTTTACTCTTCTCACAGACCATCGACCTCTGACGTCAATTTTTGGACCCTACGCAGGCATTCCCCCATTAACTGCTAGTCATATGCAACATTGGGCATTGTTACTTTCAGCACACACATATGAAATCAAATATTGGAAATCCACTCTGCACGGCAATGCAGATGGCCTCTCAAGGTTGCCTTAGCCGGTCAAACATCAAGGTAATGCTCAAAAGGAAATCTTCTATTTTGAACAGATAGAGAATACACTTATCATTGCTACTCAGATAAAGAAGGCAACTCGCGTTGACCCAGTACTGTCCCAAGTTATGGACCTAGTGATGCATGGAAAATCTCGACAAACCTCTCCAGTCTCACCCGACCTTGTTACCTACATGTCCAGGAGGACAGAGTTATCGGTCCAATCTGGTTGTTTGTTGTGGGGAAGACGTGTCATTATTCCACCACCACTGAGATCACAGATGTTAGAACAGCTACATTCTGGTCACTGTGGAATAGTGCGCATGAAGGAAATTGCATGAAACTATTTTTGGTGGCCTGGATTGGACAGCGCTATTGAAGAGAAGGCAAAAGCTTGTATGTCATGTCAGAGTGTGAGGAATGCACCCCAGTGGGCACCCCTACACCCAAGGGACTGGCCTGAAAACCCGTGGCAATGTATTCACGTTGACTTCGCTGGTCCCCTTGAAGGAAGCATATTCTTGGCGACAGTAGATGCCCATTCTAAATGGCCAGAAGTCTCTATAATGCAGTCCACTACTGCAGAGAGTACTATCCAAAAACTATGGGGACTCTTTAGTCGTTTCGGTCTGCCATAACAACTTGTGAGCGACAACAGACCGCAGTTCTTCTCTCAGGAGATTCAAAATTTTGTGAAGGCAAATGTTATACACCACATCACTTCAGCACCATATCATCCATCCACCAATGGATTACCTGAAAGATTTGTGGAGACAATGAAACACGCTTTGAAATCAGCAAGGGAACAACAATCCGTTCAAAGCGTCTGGATACCTTCTTACTTTCCTACAGAAACGCACCTCATGCTAAGACCAAGGCATCCTCGGCCTTTCTAATGATGGGATGACAGCTGCGCACTTGCTTTGATCTGCTGAATCCTTCTGAACCCCAACAAACTGTGCAATGTCAGCAACAATATCAAGTCATCAGATGAGCACCCAGAGCAAAAGACCGAACCTTTAGCTCGGGACAAGCCAGTTTTGGCTCAGAATTATACTTCTGGAGCTAAATGCGTCCCTCCCATGATCATCACTCAAACAAGACCTGTTTCCTACACAGTCCCGACTTCAGAGAATCTTACCTGGCAGCGACATGTAGATCAGCTGTTGCCAGCTCATGCCAGTCCTCAGGACACATCTGCAGTTGAGTGGTCTGACTTCACCTCTTCTGGTGAGACACCGAATCACGAATCACCTGTTCTGACTGTTCTCCTCCATTACTGCCGGCGGCTGAGATACCCCTTTGCCAGCACAAGCTGATACCACCTCCTCACCTGTTTGTGCTGCGGACCCTGAGCCCATGGTACTTTCGGGTGCAACAACACCAGGAGTTTGCCATAATCCACCTAGAGACAGAAGGCCTCCTCATAGGCTGGATCTTTAGCTAGGGCAATCCCACAGTTATGGGGCAAAATAATCCCCAGGGTTTAGCCGGGAATGGAGGCAGTCTACCTTCCTTCTCTAGTCTAGTGTGTTTTATTTAGGGGATGTTCTTATTGGGGGGAGGAATATGTTGTGTATTTGGTTGTCATGGTTTTTATTCCTATGGCATCTGAGTTCGATTGTTTAGGGGATAGCCTAGCCAGCTTCGGCCGGTTAGGTGAGCTCCGTGTCTGTAAATAAATGGTAGCTTTGTTAGCTGTCTGCTTCTAGCCTCAAGTGATATTCTTCCTAAACCAGCTGCCCCCAAGGATATAACAGGGACTGTGTAAACTGACCTCCTGGAGGGGAGCAGTCACACAACTGACATCATGGGGATGGAGAGAGGGGTGACAGAGGGTACCCAATCCAGTTGTGTGGCGGGCTTGTGAAATGAACTGTCTCTTTAGAATAATAGAACCACAGAAAATTAGGGTTCGAAGTGACCCCAGGAAGTCATCTAGTTGAACTCAATGCTCAAAGGAGGGCCAACACCAACTAAATCATCCCAGCCAGCGCTTTGTCAGCCGGGCCTTAAAAAATCCAAGAATGCGATTCCACCACCTCCCTAGGTAACCCATTCCAGTGCTTCACCACATTCCTAGTGAAATAGTGTTTCCCAATATCCAACCTAGACCTGCCACACTGCAACTTGAGACCGTTGCTCCTTCTTCTGTCATCTACCACCACTGAGAATGGCCGAGCTAGATCCTCTTTAGAACCTCCCCTACAGGTAATTGAAGGCTGCTATCAAATCCCCCTCGTTCTTCTCTTCTGCAGACTAAATAAGCCAAGTTCTCTCAGCCTCTTTTCGTAAGTCATGAGCCCCAACCCCCTGATCATTTTTGTTGCTGTCTGCTGGACTCTCTCCTATTTATTCACACTTTTCTGCAGTGTGGAGGCTGAAAACTTGACACAAAAATCCAGATGTGGCCTCACAAGTGACAACTGGGGGGAGGGATAGCTCAGTGGTTTGAGCGTTGGCCTGCTAAACCCAGGGTTGTGAGCTCAATCCTTGAGGGCTATTTAGGAAATTGGGTTAAAAATCCATCTGGGGATTAGTCCCTCTCTAAGCAGGGGGGCAGAGTAGATGACCTCCTGAGGTCCCTTCCAACCTTGATATTCTACACTTAGAGGGGAATAATCACTTCCCTTGAGCTGCTGGAAATGCTCCTACTAATGCAGCCCAATATGCCAGTAGCCTTCTCAGTAACAAGGGCACACTGCTGACTCATATCCTGTAATCCCCAGATCCTTTTATGCAGAAATACTGTTTAGCCACTCTGTCCCCAGTCTGTAGCCATGAATGGGAGCCTTCCATTCTAATTCAGGATTCTGCACTTGTCCTTTTGAACCTCATCAGATTTTCTTCTGGCCCAATCTTCCATTTAGTCTAGGTCACCTCTGAACCCTATCTCTACCCCTCCAGAAAATCTACCTCCCCCCCAGCTTTAAGAGAGGATGTAGATCTGACTGAACAAATTGTTGTCTGTGAAAATGCTAATGACCCACTTGATAGAGGGGAGGAGGAAATTCTCTGGGCTGGTAAGACACAGAAAGTAGCCATGAAAGAGCTGCTGGGAGAAGGCACAACACTTTGCCCAGAGAACACAGATCACCATCACAACCCTCTAGGAAAAGTGTTTGGAGTGGGGATCACAGGGAAACCCAAGGGGGGTGAACTTTTCCATGGGCATAACTGTAGGGTGGAAAGCAGCTTTAAGGAGGGCTAGACAACATGCAAAGTGCTCTTACATGCTTAAATGATCCAACCCTTGAATACCAAGTACTCAATGATGATCTTGAACTCAGATCCCTGAGATACTTGGTATATAAGGTTCTGATGAGGTAATGATGTAAGAGCTCTTTGTATGTTGGCTAGCCCTCACTGAAGCTACTTCCCAGCCCAGGATTATGCCCATGGAAAAAGTCCACTATATATACAGTGATTTATATATCCGTTTAATATGTTATATGTCACTGCGGAAGAAAAGGAAAGAACACCAGCTGGACTGATATAAAATTGTGTAAGAATTGGAGGAAATGGCACCCCTTGGCTTATGGCAGCCCGCCCTGGATTGTCTCTTTGCAATTGTGTCGGTAGAAGTCCTAGGAAATAAAGGCAAAGAACTGATGATGCGACGGAAAGGACTGTAATTGGTTGTCTATGATTTCCACAAACTGTCCTGCAGTGAACTAAGGGGAGAAGTGTGACATTCTGTCCCCAGAGCAACACCCTGGCAGCTGCATATTTACCTCGATGATATGATATGATGTGACTTTTATAAAGTATATACAATATGTGATATATTTGTATACATGTTTCATTTTTGTGCCTAATGTTCTGAAAGGATGCAAGGGCATGTGACCAGCTCCTGTATTCTGGACTCCATCTTGTGTCTGTTCTTTTCCACTAATTGTGCTGGGGGCTTTTGCTTGGAAAAATGAAGCTCCCTCTACATGGCAGAAGCTATAAAATGGGGAAGCGACATCATCACTTGGCCTCACTCCCCAAACAAGTCAACACAAAAAAACGTTAGAACCTGGGACTGAACTGGGGATGTGGCCCCAGGCTGAAGGGTTTTCTAGCCTGTGCATGGAAGTTTGGTGGAATGTTTGTACCATCAGGATGGAGACACTCTTTGATTCAAAGCCTAAACGTAAAAGGGAAATCTGCTCAGGCTGATGTATTGTCCTCTCCACGTTCAGGAGGGGCAGACTGGGAAATAAACGTATAGTTATGTAAACACAAGACTAGAGCGGATTCAGCTTGTCACAGCCTCACAGTGTGGGTGGGGGCCCAGATTGGTTTGCCCACAGGGAATTCCTTTCCCCCACCCCCACTCCAGTGAACAGGCCCTGCAAGACTGGAAATCCATTTCCCTCTTGTCTTGTGATCACTTACTGACAGAGAGACTGTGATTATGGAAGGGAAGTAAGGACACTTGGGTTCTGTCAGTCACTGTGGCCTTGGACACGTCATGTCTCCCTGTGCCTCAGTTTACCTATCAATGAAATGCGGATGATTTATAACGTCTTTCCTTTGCTAGGTGTTTTGGAGATCCGTCAATGAAAGGTGCTGCGCAGTATGATGATAGTTACTGATGAGAAGTACTGATCTCTGATCCCTTAGCGACAGTCCCAGGTGTTTGCTGTAAGTGCTTGTGTCTCCTCTTAGTCAACTTTCTCCAGGTCTCTCTGTCTACTATCTACCCATCTATCCTGAGAATTTACAGGACATCAGATCCTCTGGAGAGTTAGGCATTATCCCTAATTTTCTTTCTCAGCAGCTATAATTTTTAAATACATTCATACAAACATACAGAGCAGCCAATTCCCCCTCAGACTCAGTGCAGAACCCACGACTTCTCATCCCCCTTTGGAAGGTTCCTTAATTGCTGTTTACTCATAAAAGTGGATAATTAGGACAAAAGCGAACAGTTGCTGGTCTACAGCCTGTTTACACTCAGATCTTCCTTTGTCCTCTAGAGGCTGTGTGCACCGTTTGTTGGCTGTCAGTGTGGGATGCTACTGTTTGGTTCAGAAAGGTGTGGGTCACAGATACCTGAGGGGGATTCCTGAGGAGGACACTTCGATCTCAGAATTCACAGGTACCCATCTCTTGCTGAGGAGCTCACCTGATTGACAAACCCTGTGCAACATGAGTATGGAGGGATAGAGAGTAAGTCTGTGTTTCTTTCTTCTCTGGACAACCATGACACATTCCAGGGCCCTTGCCATTGGTGATGGCTTTGCTAAAGACTCACTGGCCAAAATGTCATTCTTTTCTATGCAACTCTGTTCATCCCGCCTGATAACCTCCAGCCCCAAAGTGGTGCATTTCAGTGGCACAATGAATCCTTCAAGATGAAAGGTGTTTACTAGATGTGCAATACAAGGCCAAATTCTGAGACCACGGCCGATACTTGCTCGGCCCCAGTGAGGCAAAATTCCCTTGGAGCAAGAACTGAGTACAGATGTCGGGAGCCAGCTGTGTGTTAATGCACAGACACTGTCACCCCCTCCTCTTGCATTTCAGGGCTCTGTCTATTAATGGGGCAGGGGGACAGGGGCTGTTACCTGACTTTTATCTGCTAGAAAGCTTGGAGATGCTAGGGCTCCTCGCTAGAATAATAATGAGAATTTTTCAACATGGGTAACATATGCTTTCTATTAGCTTCATTCGAGATGTTGGCTGAATTGTAATTCCTGAAACTTAAAACAAAACATTCTGCTCAAAGCAGACACACAGAATGGGAAATTTCAGTGCAAACACTTGAAATTTGGCAAATTTATAAGCAACCGGAAATGAGGTCTTCTAATGGAAGGTGTCAGACAGACTTAACTACAGATGATGCACCAGCACCACATACAATGATGAATCCATTTGTGAATCCGATTCTTCTATGCTTGTCACTCCAATAATGTCAGTGGCAAGGAGTTCTACAGGCCAAATAGGAAATTATGCTAGCAGTTACCATTTCTCAATGTTATACGTTCAGTCTATCAATAGAACTAAATGTTCCCATGTTCATTTATGAGACACATTAAATATAAATGCCTGATCTACTTTCTTTATGAATAGATCCATAGGCTTTAAGGTCAAAAGGGATCATTTGATCATCCAGTCTGACCTGCTGTAAAACACAGGCCCATTAAATTTCACTCAGTTACCTCTGAATTGAGCCAAAAGACGTGTGTGTGACTAAGGCGGGTCTACACTAGGATTTCACATCATAGAATGACAGAGCCAGAGAGTTATAAGGGAACAGAAAGGACAGCTCGTCTATCCCCTGACAGATGCAGATTCGTTTTGTCCTAGTCATCTAAGACTATTCACACGTCTTTGAAAAACCTCCACAGAAGGCGTGTCCAGGACTTCACTGGGAGTCTGTTCCATTGGCCTCCTGTACTTAAAGTTAGGAAGATTTTCCTGAAATGTAATTTAAATCTGCTATCCTGGAATTTTAACCCATTGCCTCTTGTCCTGGCCTTCTTTGGTAAGAAAGAAAAACTTTCCTCCGCTTTTTTTGGCAGTCTTTCAAGTGTTTGAATACCACTATCCTGTCCCCCGTTAATCTCCTCTTTTCCAAGTAAACATACTGGTTTCTTTGGTTTGCTCATACAGTTTGCATTCCATCCCTTGCATAACATTTGGTACTTGTCTATGGATCCTTTCCAGATTCTCTACATCCTTTCTATACATTGGTGAGCAAAATTTGACACATTTCTCCAACTAACACCTAGCCCAAACCAAGTAGAGGAATACTATCACGTACTATATCTTGCATGTTATAATTCTGCTAGTATAACAGAACACAGTATTTGCTTTTTTTGAAATATTTTTTCTAAAGTCAACTTAAACCATTCTTACTGGAGTTTAAGTCCATTGCTTCTTGTCTTCTCTTCAGAGCTTAAGGAGAACACTTTTTGTCCCTCCTTGTAACAACCTTTTCGGTATTTGAAAATTGTTGTCATGTCCCCCTCAGTCTTCTCTTATTCAGACTAAACTAACCTAGATCTTTCAGTCTTCCTTCATAGATCATATTTTCAAAACCCCTAATCATCCCTTTCTCCAGCTTTTCCAGATCATTTTAAATGTTTATCCAATTCTGAAAAAGCTCGCAATCCCTCCCAACTTAGTATCGTCTGCAAACTTAATAAGTGTATTCTTTATGCCATGATCTAAATCGTTGATGAAGACATTCACTATTTTTCTGTCTAAATTCCCCTCAGCCCCACAATAAGTTCTGCTAACAATTTTCCTCAGCTTTGAGGAATTAGTCCTCTTGGAGCACTAAGTGTCTATAGATAGTAATGGTTGGGAACTGTCTGGTTGACTGTAAATCGGTTTCATTTTTTATTTTCCTCTCCTATATTATATGATCTTATCTTTGTTTCTTGTGTAACATAAAACATCCCATATCTTAGGGATCTGAACATTGTTTTGTTTTGTCCACTGCTGTAAATGAGCAGGTGTTTCTCCTGAGCTGCCATCGATGACGTCCAGGTCTTTTCCTTCAGGTATGTTCTAGTTGGGATGTTTCTCTCAGCACATGTCTTTGGAAAAGGATGGGGTTTTTTTGCCCTCTCTGACTTCAAGCAACTCGCTGAATGGGGAACTCCCTTCAATAAGGGACACCCTAATCCAGGCTCTCACTGCGTTAAGGTACGATGATGGATAAACAGTATCCACACGCGTTTCCTGATGGTGCCTCTTAAGGTTCCCCCACCACAAAGTGTAGGAATTATTAATGCAGGGAGCACAATACAAATTATGGAATTGTATTTAGTAGGGTCATTGTTCAAAGTTATTTTCTCTGAATAATGAAAATGTCATTTTTCAGTGTGTGAAGAGCAAGCAATCTGCTTCTCTCCCATGAGAAAAGCCTCCACTACTGCATGCCAGTGTCTCATATTAACGTTGTCTCTTCATTCAGGCATTTCTACTGACACCATCACCCGAGATCCTAGGAAAACACAGAAAGTCACGGGAGCATGTGGTAAATGCAGGAGACACACTTATGCCTCAGAGTTGGAAATTTCCTTCCCTACTCCATGTCAGATTCCAACACAAACCGATTTCACCAACCCCTCCACCTTCATCCTACTTGGCATTCCTGGCCTGGAGGGTGCACATGTCTGGATCTCCATCCCCTTCTGTACCATGTACACCATAGCCGTGTTGGGGAACTTCCCTATCCTGTTCATTGTGAAGAGGAGCCGAGCCTCCATGGGCTTATGTTCTATTTCCTCTGCATGCTGGCTGTCATCGACCTGGTCATGTCCACATCCACCCTACTGAAAATGCTGAGCATTTTCTGGTTCAATTCCAGGGAGATCAGTTTCAGTGCCTGCCTCACCCAAATGTACTTCGTTCAAGGCTTCTCATCGATGGAGTCTGGAGTCCTTGTTGCCATAGCTTTTGATCGCTATGTGGCCATCTGCAATCCTCTGAGATATTCCATGATCCTGAAAACTCTGTTGTGGCCAAGATAGGCCTGGCTGTGGTGCTACGCAGTGGAATAATCACATTACCCTCTCCCTTCCTGGTGAGGCAGTGGTCTTATTGCAGAACCAACATCATCCCCCACTTCTACTGTGGGTATATAGCTGTGGTGAAGCTGGCCTGTGCTGTCATCTGCATCAGTAGCTACTATGGCCTGTTTAATCTTATCTCGGTGAGTGGAATGGACATGTTTTTTATTGCCGTATCCTATACTTAGATCCTCCGGGCCATCTTCCGCCTCCCCACAAAGGATGCCAGACTCAAAACTTTTGGGACCTGCATCTCTCATCTTTGTGCCATCTCAGATTTGTACATCTCAGATTTAGTCTTCTCTCTCCCGCTGAAGTTTGGCCAGAATTTGCCACTTCATTTCCTTATTCTCATTACCAGTGTGTACCAGCTGGTTCCCCCCCCATGCTGCACCCCATCATTTATGGAGTGAGGACCAAACAGATCAGGGGCAGGCAGCTCCAGCTCTTTACTCATAAAGAGACCTAAATGTTTTCTCCCATGTGATCTGGCTTGTCAGATTGAGCTCCATGCAGAGCTGGCTGGTGCATGATGCTGTGGCCTCTTCCCTGAATCACTTACTGGGACAGACAGTGTGTCTTCTCCCAAGGCCCTGCCCCTGTCACTTACTGCTGTCTTCCTGTCACTTTGTCAGGTGTGACCAGTCATCTCTAAAACCAATATGTTCTCACATCTTATGGCAAATCACTTAATGGGCACTAATTCCTGTTAAAATGTAAAATGTAAAATGTAAAAGTTTATTCTTACTTTGTTACTAACCCTGTGGAGAAAGAGACCCAATCAGGGTCATAGCAGGGGCCCAGCCAGAGGATAATCATAAGTCCATGACACCGTGTGCCACTTTGCTGCTGGATGAACCTCATCATTTCTATGGACACCTGTGATTTCATGGGTAAGGTGAAGCTCCCTCTCCAGCATTGGGGAGACTTCTAGCTCGTCCTCTGGGCCACAAGAGCTGTTTTGGGGAGTGGAGGGGAACAGGGACGTAGGACATCCTGGTCTACCAGTGGGACCACAATTACTGTGACAAGCCTTTCAGGTTGGCAGTGATTGTTACAAGGCCAGCTGGGGATTCTCCTGCCCATGAGGATCCTCCTTAGCCCTCAGAATGAAGCCAACCATCTTCAACATTGAACACCAGAGGCTCTAGAGTGGTTCTCCATGTTGCAAAGTGCTCTCCTTTCTTTGTGATGTAGTGTACTGTCAGGGTTCTCTCCCCACTCTTAACTCTGGGCTACAGAAGTTTGGACTCACATAAAATACCCCCTAATCTTCTAACTATCAGTTTAGGTTAAAAACTTCCCAAGACGCAAATTCCTTTCCTTGTCCTTGGATGGTATTGTTGCCACAACCAAGTGATTTAAACAAACATTCAGGGAGGGGCCACTTGGAACCCAACCAACCCAAAATATCCCCCCAAGACTTTCACCCCCTTTCCTGGGGAGGGTTGAGAATAATATTCCCCTCTAGGCTCAACTTTAAAGTTACAAAAACAGGAATATACCCACCTCGTAGAATAAGGAAAATCTGCAAGCTAAATGAAAAGATAATCAAATGCATTTCCTTGCTATTACTTACAATTTCTGCAATTTTATATGTGTCATTTCAGTAGAAGCTGGGTTACCTGCTTCATCTCTCTCTTTGTCCTGAGAGGAAACAAAACAAAGAACACAAAGAACAACACCTCTCCTGCCGTCCCCGATTTGAAAGTACAGGTAAAGGAGGGATTTTATGCTACCCTTAGCTGTATGTTTATGACAGGTACTCTGTGGTTTGCCTGCCGGAAACCCACATGGATCCAGCTGCCAAGATTAGTTAGAGGCTGGGGTGGGAGGACCAGGTATATTTTAGACACCTCAGCACTCATTCGGCTGGGTTGGCCACCCCACCCTGTTCTCCCCCTACCTACAGCCTAAGATGCTGGGAGTTCTCAAGGCCATCCCAGGTCACCTGATGCACCTACAGGCCTTTGTGGAGGGGGCTGATATTGAATCTGTCCAATGTCTACCAACCGAATGCAGACCCAGAGTGGGTGTGTTTCTGTCAACAGGCTTCTACCTTCCTCGGCAGCTTGGATCTCCACTAGTGCGTGGTTCTGGATGGGGATTTTAATACCATCTTTGGGGACCAGAACACTTAAGGATAGAGAGCAGCCAGGCTGCTGCAGGCATCCTCAGAGAGACTATCAATCATCACTGCCTGGTGAAGGTCTGCATGACCAACACACAGATGACAATTCCTCCTTTACCTATTTAGAGTGTGCCCTTGTTGCACGAGAAGGCTAACGCATTTTGAGCTGCATAAGAAGGAACATTGCCAGTAGATAGAAGGACGAGATTGTTCCCCTCTGTTTGAAATTGGTGAGGCCTCATCTGGAGTATTGTGTCCAGTTTTGGGTCCCACACTGTAAGAAGGATATGGAAAAACTGGAAAGAGTCAAGTGGAACGCAAGAAAAATGATTAGGGGTTTGGAGCACATGACTTATGAGGAGAGGCTGAGGAAAGTGGGATTGTTTAATCTGCAGAAGAGAAGAGTGAGGATGGATTTGATAGCTGTTTTCAGCTAGTAGAAAGGGGGTTCCAAAGAGGATGGTTCTAAACTCTTCTCAGTGGTAGCAGATGACAGATTAAGAAGCAACGGTCTCCAGTTGCAGTGAGGGAGGTTTAGATTGGAAATTAGGAAAAACTTTTTCACTAGGAGGGTGGTGAAGCACTGGAATGGGTTCGCTAGGAAGGTGCTGGAATCTCCATCCTTAGAGGCTTTTAAGGTCAGGCTTGACAAAGCCTGGCTGGGATGATTTAGCTGGGGATTCGTCCTGCTTTGAGCAGGGAGTTGGACTAGATACCTCCTGAGGTCTCTTCCAACCCTGATATTCTGTGATTCTGTGATTCTCTGTCCAGTTGGAGGTTGATAAGTTGAGCAACTTGTGGTCGACTGTATGTTTGTATTTTTTTCCGTCTTGCCTGGTCCCACTCCAGCACAGTTCTTGGCCCTCCCATTGAGTGGCCATGATGGCCTCATTCATCTGAGAGTTCACCTGGGGCTCTTCATCCTTCAGACCCCTCCTACGCATACTCCAGTAGCTGGGGGTCACCTTTTTCTGACTGCTCAGGTTTTCCATGAGTGGTCCTACAAGAGGGTGATCCCTACCCACCCCCTCACTGCAGGACCTCTAGAATTCTTGATTGGGCTCCTGTCCTATGAGTCCCTCTGGTCCCCCTCACTATCACAACCCACGCCAGCTGAACAACCTGCATCCATTTCATTTCTGAATTCCATCAAGGACACAACTTTACATGCTCATGCTGCACACGAACCACCTTTGGAGAGAGATGAACTCAAGTGGGCAGAAAGTGTTCCACCCCAGTTCCACAGTCCATTGAGGATATTGGTTGGTGGCTCCTTCATGGAGCCATGAACACAGGCATGTATGTGGCCCAGTTCACCCTCATTCCAGATGCCTGCCCATTTTGTGGCACGAGGCAGGCCCTGGCGCATGCCTGTCTAGAATGTGCAAGGCTGCACCCCTATTCCAACTCCTTCACAACTTCAACAGGAGGTTCTGGCGGCTCTTTCCCCCAGATCTTTTCATATCTGCTCACTGCTTTAGCTCAACATACAGGATGTGGCCTGTTGGTCCCTTGTGCTACAAGTGAAATAAACTCTAATATTAATCTGTAAACTTATTAATAAAACAAATAATCAAACCCATTAGAAAATAAGAAACTTGTTAGAAAAGATATATAGACAAGCAAGTAGGCTAGAATATAGGGTAGCACAGCTGCAGGCTGCTAGTTGGCAATGGCCAGGGACTTGGGACTCAGAAGTGACAGACAGAGGGAGGCACGTGTGTGCGGGGGGAGGGGGGGAGTGAGTTACAAAGGAAGGAGAGACCTGGACCTAAATACAGTAGAAGAAAAGAGAGAGAAAGATGGGAGAAAACCCACTGGAACAGGGACTCCCTGTCTGCCGTTCTGGGGAGCACTTTCAAAGGGAGACACAAACTCTCCCTGATCCCAAACAGGCACTGTGTGTTCCAGAGCCTGGCTGGATCAGTCCTGGAACGAGAGCACTTGGGGAAATACAGAGGGCAGAAGAGTCACATTTGGGTGAAGAAAATATCTTGTGGCACCTCGCTGGCCAGTCCCACTCCCTTTCCACATCTGTGTAGCAGCTCCAGGTTTGCTGTCACAGCCCCGCTCAAGCTTGTGCAGCTGGACACTCCCCATAAGAGCGTGTTTGGGGCCCACAAACAAGACCACTGTGATTTTGAGTCACAGCACTGTTCAGGCCCTGCCTCTGGCTCTGGTCTTCCAGGTCCACTCTCGCAGTGCAGCTTCCATTCTAGTGCCTCCCTCTGGGAGCAGAAACCTGCCCGCCAAGCACCAAGGCCCTGAGACTAGCTTTGGCTCGGCTCCCCCAGATTCTCCAATTGCTTCAGCTCACTCTTCTCAGAGCTCCCCCTTGAGTGCACGCTGTTTCCAGTTTCTCCTTTTTTGTTCACATGATCACTAAAGCAAACAGCCCCAGGCCTTGCAAAAGGGTTGTGTGACACATAGCCAGAAAGAGTTAAGCAACTTGCAGGCTATTGACCCAGATTAACCCTTTAGAGTCAGGTTAGAAATGTATGTACATGGTAATTTGGGCCATTCCATCTTTGATAGGCCAGAGCTTTGAAATGTAGACTTGAATTATCAAAGAACTGGAAGACATTAGTGTCTGGCTCAACAAGACAGTGTGCTGGAGTCCTGAGCTGCCAGGGCAGGAAAGCAGGCGCAGAGGTAGTCTTAACCTCTCTGGGGGTAGCTGAGCATGTGGCAGATTCATAGACAGAGCTTGAGGTGGCTCAAAAGTTGTGGTACTTGGAGAGCAGCAGTCATTGCCCTGTTCCCTTCCACAGCCTTTGTGGGGATGTTGTGGCATCAGGCTTGCTGCAAAGCTGCAAGTCTATAGAGCAATGAGTACCCCAGCTCCAGTAGATGGAAGTGAAATGTGGGGGCAGAGGAATTCTGAGCACTCGGGCCTGACATTTTCAATGCTCCTGGTCTCCAGCAGCTGCTCCATATCAAGGGGCAGCACAAGATTATGAGTGAGGATACATTGAACCCACAACTGCCTCCATCAGCTGTCCGTTTTGGCAGCTTTCTTGCTGGGGACACATTGCTAGAGTAAATGAGCAGCACATTCTGAAGGGGCATTCTACTAAGGAGTGCCACTAAGTGGCCAGCAGTCACGTGGGCTCCAAAAGCTTCAGTAGCAGAACAAGACAGACGCTGTGTGACTATGCAACCAGACCTCTTTAAGCACCTTCCCAGAGACTGATCACGCCAGCACTCCATTTGCAAGAAGCCTACATTCCTTTGGCATTTGCCAGGAAGATAAGAGCATAAGAATGGCCAGACTGGGTCAGACTAAAGGTCCATCACGGCCAGTATCCTGTCCTCTGAGAGTTGCTAATGGCGAGTGCCCCAAAGGGAATGAACAGAACAGGGCCGCTCTGGGCGGGGGGGCGCAAGTGGGGCAATTTGCCCAGGCCCCATGCCCCACAGGAGCCCCCACGAGAGTTTTTCAGGGCCACTGGAGTGGGGTCGTTCACTTGCTCCAGGGGCCCCCAAAAACTCTCACAGGGCTCGGGCCCCCAGAGCTTCTTCCGTTCCAGGTCTTCGGTGGCAATTAGGCGGTGGGGGGTCCTTCCCCTCCGGGACCCGCTGCCAAACTACCCTGAAGACCCATAGCGGGGGGGTCCTTCTGCCCTGGGACCCCCCGCTGAAGAGCCCTGAATCCTCTGGGCAGCCCTGCTGTACTTCAGCTTGCTTTTCTCCTGTGGTACAGCCAGAATGTAGTGTTTTTGAGGACATGGAGGTATCTCTTATATAAAAATAGAAAATTATATCTCAGTGAGTTCTACTTTGATAGACATATTGCTGTGACACTCTGCACCCCAAAGCAACACCGGGGCACCCCCATATTCATCACTGTTATATTATTTCAAAAAATCTTGTACACAATTTGTCACATGAAGTGTCTATGGAAAAGTTGTGGTTTCCTGAATATGTTTATCTTATTTGTATGCAGCATGAGAAATCCCCTTACATCTTTATCTCACTGGACCCTGGCATACCAAGACTCCAAAGATTATCTTAGACTGAGATCCCTGTTGAAGGCCACACCGAGGGGAAAGGAAACCCAGTAGTTAAACTGATGTTAAGGTTTAGGAAGGAGTTGAAAGACACAATGGGTATTGAACAAACCAAACTGTCCCAAACAAAAGGCTTGGTATAATAAAAATACTTCAAATGCCTACCTGTGATAAAAGTTTTGGTGTTGTTAAATCTCAAAATGCAAAGTTAGTTGCTAAGGGTAAATCTTGTGACAAAAAAATTGGCACTGATGGTAAACCTATGAAAAGGTGAAGCAGGAATGATTTGGGGAGAAAGCTTTTGGACATACTAGGAATAATCAACAAGAAGCCATACATGGCTATTGCTTCTAAAGAGAACACGTGTTCACAGGCTAAAAGCCTGTCACAGGAGGGAAATGATAATAAACCTTATCTGCTGTCTGGAAGGGAAAACTGAGGCAGAACACCTCATGGTGTTGATGAATATATGCATTGACTTACAACTAGTTGGAAAAGCAGAATGGTTAACAATGCTACACAGAAAGCACTCTAGGTGACTTTTGAGATCATTAGGCTCATCTACAAAGTGTTGAAAGGTACACAGAAGTTTGCAAGAACACCTGTGGATAACTCTACAACACCTGGGAGCTGTATGGTCAAAAAGTAAAGGGAGCCTTAAAAAAAATAATGATTGGAGATACACTTATCTCTAGAGCTGGAAGGGATCTTGAAAGGTCATTGAGTCCAGCCTGCTACCTTCAGTAGCAGAAACAAGTACTGATTTTTGCCCCAAATCCCTAAGTAGCCCCCTCAAAGATTGAGCTCATAACCCACAATTTAGCAGGCCAATGCTCAAACCAGTGAGCTATCCCTTCCATCCTTGAGCACACTGCTTCTGCATCAGCCAGTGACTAACTCTCCTGCAGTGAACTAAGGGGGTGAGATGTGACCTGCTGTGCCCAAAGCAACACCCTGGCAGCCCCATCATTACCATGGTAATATGATTATGATGTGATTTTTACAAAGTGTTTAAAATATGTTGTGTAAGACATCAATGGAAAGGATATGATTTGCTAATTATGATTACACTGTTTGTATGCATATGTTATTTTTGTTCCTAAAGTTCTGAAAGCATGGAGGGCATGTGATCAGCTCATGGGACAGTGGACTCCATCTTGTGGCTTTTCTTTTCCACTAATTGTGCTGTGGATTTTGCTTGGAAAATGAAGCTCTGTCTACTTAGCAGGAGCTATACAATGTGGAAGCAACATCATCACTTGGTCTCACTCCCAACAGAACTCAACATGAAAGATGTTAGGACCTGGAACTGAACTGGGGCTGTGGTCCCAAGCTGAAGGGATTTCTAGCCTGTGCATGGAAGATTGGTGGATTGTTTGAGCCATCAGGGTGACACATTGCTTGATTCAAAGCCTGTCTAGTGTATAGAACTTTGATTGTGATGTTGATTATTTCCCAGCTTACAACTTTGTTCTTTACAGTATTACTTATAATCACATAAACAATCGATCTTCCTGTAATTAATAAATCTGGTTTATATTGTTTTCCTTACTACAGGGTGTTGTTTGAAACGTAAAAGGGAAATCTGCTCAGGCTGATGTATTGTCCTAACCACACTGAGGGAGGGGCAGGCTGGGAAATAAACTGATACTGGTCAGGCTTTTGGCCAGGGCAAGACAGAACAGCTCCTGGGTCCTAGATTAGGGAGCTGAAGGTGTCATAACTTAGTCCCAGATTTGGACCTTAGCGTCCAAAATATGGGGGTTAGCATGAAAACCTCCAGGCTTAGTTACCAGCTTGGACCTGGTACTGCTGCCACCACCCAAAAAATTAGAGTGTTTTGGGGCACTCTGGTCCCCCCAAAAACCTTCCCTGGGGACCCCAAGACCCAAATCCCTTGAGTCTCACAACAAAGGGAAATAAACCTTTTCCCTTCCCCCCCCCCTCCACGTGCTCCTGGAGAGATACACAGAAGCAACCTCCGTGAATCTAAGCAGAGGAAGTCCACCCTCCCTAATTCCAGTCCTGGAACAAAAAGCACTTTCCATTTCACCCAGAGGGAATGCAAAATCAGGCTAGTAAATCTAACACACCCAGATTTCCCCCCAGACTTCTTCCTCCCACCAATTCTCTGGTGAGCTGCAGACCCAATTCCCTGGAGTTCCTCACTAAAGAAAAACTCCAACAGGTCTTAAAAGAAAGCTTTATATAAAAAGAAAGAACAATACATACAAAGGGTCTCTCTGTATTAAGGTGACAGATACAGGGTCAATTGCTTAAAAGAAATATGAATAAACAGCCTTATTCAAAAAGAATACAATTTAAAGCACTCCAGCAACTATAGACATGTAAATACAAAAGAAAAAAAACAATAACCCTTATTGCTTTTATGATCTCTGTACTCACAACTTGGAAACAGAAGATTAGAGAGCAGGAAATAGAAATCACTCCTCATAGCTGAGAGAGAGGCAGACAGACAGAAGACCCAAGAACAAAGAACACACACACAACAAACCCTCCACCCAGATTTGAAAAAGTCTTGTTTCCTGATTGGTCCTCTGGTCAGGTGGTTCAGATTACTTCTTTCCAGGTGAAAGAGACGTTAACCCTTAGCTATCTGTTTATGACAGAAGGGAATTGCTTGGAAACTCTCTTTTGTCTTTTCATGGCTGGCTAGTGGAAGCATTTATGTAACTGCAGCTGGCTGTGTCCCTGTCTGTGTATAGCTGTGTAAGTGCAAGACCTGAGATGATTGCAGCTTGTCACAGCCTTACAGTGTGAGAGGGGGCCCAGACTGGTTTGCCAGAAGGCTTGGCAGTCCCCAGTTCCAGGTGGCACCCCAGTAAATTCCTTACCCTCCCGCCAGTGAACAGGCCCTGAAAGACTGTGAGTCCATTTCCCTGTTGTCATGTGGTCACTTACTGAGAGAGAGACCGTGGGTATGGAAGGGAAGTCAGGACACTTGGATTCTGTCAGCCCGTGTCTGTGTGACCTTGGAAAAGTCATGTATCCCTGTGCCTCAGTTAACCAATCATTGAGATGGTTTGTAGTGATTTTCTGTGCTAGCTGTTTTGAAGATTCATCAGTGAAAGGTGCTACATAGTACGATGATAGTTACTGGTGAGAAGTACTGATCTCTGATCCCTTAGCGACAGCCCTATGTGTTTGCTGTAAGTGCTTGTGTCTCCTCTTAGTCAACTTTCTCCAGGTCTCTCTGTCGACGATCTACCCATCGATCCTGAGAATTTACAGGACATCAGATCCTCTGGAGAGTGAGGCTTTATCCCTAGTTTTCTTACTCATCAACTATAATTTTAAATACATGCACACAAACGTACAGAGCAGCCAATTCCTCTCTGACTCAGCGCAGAGCCCCAGAGTTCTCATCTCTCTTTGGGAAGGTCCCTTAATTACTGTTTACTCCTAAAGCTGGATAATTAGCAAGAAGCAGAGACATGCTTCTCTACAGACTGTTTACATTCAGAGCCTCCTTTCTTCTCTAGAGGCTGAGCGAACCCCACTGTGATTGCACAGAGCTATACTATAAATGGTGAACATCCCCATGCTGTCTCTCATTGTGGGATCCTGCTGCAGATGCTGGGTTGAGAGAGGTGTGGGTAATAGATACCTGAGGGGGATTCCTATGGAGGACACTTCTGTCTCAGAATTCACAGGTACCCATCTCTTGCTGAGGAGCTCACCCGATCGACAATCCCTGTGTAACGTGGACGTGGATGGATAGAAAGTAAGTCTGTGTCCTTTCCACTCTGCACAACCATGGAACGTCCCAGGGCCCTTTCCATAAGTGATGAGTTTGCTATAGAATCACTGGCCAAAATGTCATTGATTTCTATGCACCCCTGCTCATCCTGCCTGATGGCCTCCAGCCTCAAAGTGATGCATTTCAGTGGCACAGTGAATCCTTCAGTATGAAAGATGTTAGTAGATGTGCAATACAAGGCCAGATTCTGAGACCACGGCTCGTACTTTGCTCAGGCCTCAATGAGGCAAAACTCCCCTTGGAGCAGGAACTGAGCACAGATGTCAGTAGACAGCTATTTGCTAATGCACAGACATTGTCACCTCCTCCTCTTGCATTTTGGGGCTCTGTCTGTTAATAGGGCAAAGGGACAGGGGCTGTTACCTGACTTTTCTCTTCTGGAAAGCTTGGCGGTGCTAGGGCTCCTCACTAGACAAATAATGATAATTTTTCAACATGGATAACACATACTTTCTCCTGAGAAATCAACTGAACTGTTATGCCTGAAACTTAAAAAAAAAAACAAAAAAACCAGCAATTCTCCTCGAAATAGTCATCCATCATGGGAAATTTCAGTCCAAACACCTAAAATTTGGCAAACTTATAAGCAACTGAACATGAGTTTTTCTAATGGAAGGTGTCAGACAGCCTTAACTACAGGTGATGCCCCCAGCACCACCTATAGTGGCCAATCCATTCGTGAATCCCATTCTTCTATGCTCTTTGCTCCAATAATGTTGGTAGCAAGGAGTTCTACAGGCCAAATATTAATTATGGTAGCAGTTACGTTTTCTCAATGTTATATGTTCAGACCTTCAATTTAACTAAATGTTCCCTTGTTCATTTATGAGGCACGTTAAATATAAATGCCTGATCTACTTTCTTTATCAATAGCTCCATAGGGTTTAAGGTCAGAAGGGACCATTTGATCATCCAGTCTGACCACCTGTAAAACACAGACCCATTAAATTTCACTCAGTTACCTCTGAATTGAGCAGAAAAACATGTGTGTCACTAAGGCCGGGTCTACACTAGGATTTTATATCATAGAATGACATAGCCAGAGAGTTATAAGGGAACACAAAGAACGGCTAGTCTATCCCCTGACAAGATGCAGGATTTGTTTTGTCTTAGTCTCCAACTGAGACCAAATCCACACCGAGTGGAGGAATGCTATCACATACCATGACCTGCATGTTACACTTCAGATAATATAACCTAACAAAGCATTTGCCTTTTTTGAAACATTTTTCCTAATGTTCAACCTAAACTGCCCTCGTGGCAGTTAAGTCCATTGCTTCTTGTCTTCTCTTCAGTTGTTAAGGAGAACAGTTTTTCTCCCTCCTTGTAATAACCTTTTAGGTATTTGAAAACTGTTATCATGTCCCTACGTCAATCTTTTCTTATTCAGAGTAAACAAATGTAGCTCTTTCAGTCTTCTCTCATAGGTCATGTTTTCTAGACCTTTAATCATCCTTTCCTCCAGTTTTTCCAGATCATTTTGCATGTTTATCCGATTCCCCAAAGATTTGCAATCCCTCCCAACTTGATATCATCTACAAACTTAATAAGTGTACTCTCATGATCACTTTCCCCCAAGTTGCCGTTCACTTTCAAATTCTCAATCAGTTCCTCGTTATATGTCAAAATCAAGTCTAGAACAGCCTCTCTCCTAGTAGGTTTCTCCACTTCTGGAACAAAAAATTATCTCCAATATATTCCAAGATTTGTTAGATAATCTGTGTGCTGGTGTAGACAGCATGAGATGAATTCTTCCATCGACCTCGCTACCACCTCTCTGGGATTACCTGTGCTGAGGGGAGAGCCCTTCCACCTGTGTAAGTAGTGTCTATATTGAAGCTCTGTGGAAGCATGGCTGTGGCATTTCAAGTGTAAACAACCCTTCAAGCAGATCTTCCAGAAAATCATCCAGTCTGGATCTGCCAACATGGGGAATTGGAGAATCCAGCAATTTCCTTCACAGTGTGTCCCAATGGTTAATCACCGTCAGTGCTAAATATTTGGCCCCAATTTTGATCTGTAATTTGCCTGGCTTTCACTTCCAGCCCTTTGGTCTTGTTCACCCTTTGTCTGGTAGATTACAGAGCCCATTATTACGCATGATTTTCTCCCTACAAAAGTCTCCGCTTGATTATCTTTTTGATAAGTTGATCAGATAGACACATTGAAGTCTAACGATCCAGCCTTTGCTCTATCTTTAAATCATTGTAGTGTCTCCTTTTTGCCCACTCTCCAAGTACATCTTTTTTCCAATCTGGACCCCAGAACTGGATGCAGTTTACTTCACCAATGCCATGGGAAGAGGCAAAATCCTTTCTCTGCTCCAACTCACCAACTCATTATTTACCCCTACTAAATCAAATGCCTCTGAGAAATCAAGGTTCATTGTATCAGCATTTTTCCCTGGATCAACCAATGTGCACTCTCATAAAAGGATGAAATCACGTTTGTTTGACAATATCTGTTTTGCATAAACTCTGTTGGTGACAGGTATTTACATATCTAGACCTTTTTTTTTTTACTAACCTCATATCACTTTTTCCGTTGTTTCATAACCTAGTCAAATATTTTATAAGAAAATCTTTCCCTTTTTTTTTTAATACTTTACATTTAACACAGGAATTGACATAAAACTTTTCCAGGATTTCTCTTGATGGTAATGTACTTAATAAATTCCTTTTTGTGATTCATAGCCCTGTCAAACATGCAGGTTTCCCTGATATCTTAACTTCCCTTATGAATTTTCTTAACTTGCAATTTCTGTTCTTCGCAATCCATTTCCCCTTTTTCCTCTTTGTTATATATTGCTTTCCCCCACCCCCCACCCCTTGCTGCCTTCACTTTGCCATGGATTAGGATTTTTACCCAAAGTTATTCACTTTGTTGACTAACTCTAATCCTAATAAACTGTTATCAAAGAATTACCAATATGCATTCACATTTTTCTGTTTACATTTTTCCTCCCAATCAGTTTTGCTGATAATTTTCCCCAGGTTGGGGAATTAGTCCTCTTGGAGCACTAAGTGTCTATCGATAGTACTGGTTGGAACTGTCCATCTGAATGTAAATTAGTTTCATTTTTTATTTTTCTCTCCTATATCATACGCTCTCTTCTTTGTCTCCTGTGCAAACGAAAGAGTCCCAGACTCTTCTATCTGTTTGCATATGTCAGTCTCCCCCATTCTCAAAGCCTGTCTTGGAAATCCCCTTTACATATGCTGTGCCCTTAACAGAGACTGGGTGACCAAAACTGAACATATATCGCCAACATGTTATTCTCCATCCCATATCTTAGAGATCTGAACATTGTTTTGCTTTCTCCACTGCTGCGAATGACGAGCTGCTGTCAATGGCACCCAGGTCTTTCCCCAGAGGTATGTTCTAGTTGGGATGTTTCTCCCAGCACATGTCATCCCAAAAGTTTGTATTTTTCCCATTGGTGATTTTGAGCAACTGGATGAATGGGGAACTCCCTTCAGTATGAACTTCCTATCCTGGTTCTCATGGCATTACGGAACAATGATAGATAACCACTATCCACACTTGTGTTTCCTGCTGGCACCTCTTAAGGTTCTCCACCACAAAGTGTAGGAATTATTAACGCAAGCAGCATAATAAAATTGTGGAACTGGATTTAGCAGGGTCATTTTTCATAGCATTTCTCTGTGAATAATGAAAATGTTATTTTTGCAGTGTGCGTAGAGTGATCAATCTGCTTCTCCCATGAGAACAGCCTCCACTACTGCATGCAGTGTCTCATATTAATGTTGTCTCTCCATGCAGGCATTTCTACTGTGACCATCACCCGAGATCCTGGGAACACACAGGAAGTCAGGGGAGCATACGCTAAATGCAGAAGACACCCTTATGCCCCAGAGTTGGACACTTTCTCCCTTATACCATGTCAGATTCGAACACAACCGACTTCAGCAACCCCTCCACCTTCATCCTACTTGGCATTCCTGGCCTAGAGGCAGCCCATATCTGGATCTCCATTCCCTTCTGTGCTATGTACATCATAGCCGTGTTGGGTAACTTCACCATCCTGTTCATCGTTAAAATGGATCCGAGCCTTCACGGGCCCATGTTCTATTTCCTCTGCATGCTGGCTGTCACCGACCTGGTCATGTCCACATCCACCATACCCAAAATGCTGAGCATTTTCTGGTTCAGTTCCAGGGAGATCAGTTTCAGTGCCTGCCTCACCCAGATGTATTTCATTCACTGCTTCTCAGCAATGGAGTCTGGAATCCTTATGGCCATGGCTTTTGATCGCTTTGTGGCCATCTGCCATCCCCTGAGATATTCCACCATCCTGACAAACTCTGTTGTGGCCAAGATAGGCCTGGCTGTGGTGCTGCGCAGTGGCATAATCACATTACCTTATCCCTTCCTGGCAAGGCGGTGGCCATATTGCAGAACCAATATCATCCCCCACTTTTGTTGTGGGCATATAGCTGTGGTGAAGCTGGCCTGTGCTGACTTCAGCATCAGTAGTTACTATGGCCTGTTTGATCTTCTGTCTGTGACTGGAATGGATTTGTTTTTTATCACTGTGTCTTATACTCTGATCCTCAAGGTCATCTTCTGCCTCCCCACAAAATATGCCCAGCTCAAGACTTTTGGGACCTGCATCTCTCATCTTTGTGCCATCTTAGCTTTATACATACCAGATTTCTTCTCCTCTCTCACGCACAGGTTTGGCCACAATGTGCCCTGGGAATTCCTCGTTCTCATTGCCAGTGTGAACCTGCTGGTGCCCCCCATGCTACACCCCATCATCTATGGGGTGAGAACCAAACAGATGCGGGACAGGCTGCTTCAGCTCTTTACTTATAAAGAGACCTAAATGTTTCCTCCTTGTGCTCTGGCTCTCAGATTGAGCTCCATGCGGAGTTGGTTGGTGCATGATGCTGGGGCCTCTTCCCTGAATCACTTACTGGACAGACAGAGAGATTAAATCCTGTCCTGTCCTAACTGTCCTGTGTCAATGTGATGAACTGGGGAGTCAGATTATGTACACTACACTTGGTTGTGACCTTTCTAATTGCTGTTAGCTAAATGCCTGAAATTACAATCTTGCCCCATCTCTTCTGTCAAGCCTTGACCCTGCTATGCGTCTTCTCCCCAATGCCCTGCTCTCTTCACTAACTCTGTATATAGAGAGAGAGACCCCATCAGGACTCCTGGGATCTATTTCAGCTCTGGGAGGCGGGTAGGGTATAGTGGGTTGCAGCAGGAGGCAAATATATCTGGGGTCTAATTAAGAAGATCAGAATGGCCACACTGGGTAAAACCAATGGTCCAAGTAGCCCAGTAGCCTGTCTTCTGACAGTGCCCAGTGCCAGGTGCTTCAGAGGGAATGAACAGAATGTGGGAATCAGCCTGTGATTCGTGTGGAGCAGCTCAGCAGAAGGGGAAGAAGCCCTGAGCCTGGGCTATCTCAGATTTATCTGACAGAAGTTCAAGCCTCCAGCCACAGTAGGCACCGCTGGGGGAGGGGAAGAGCCCGGGCTGCCTGGGTAGAATGGCAGAAGAAGCCCTCAGTTCAGGCTGCCCTGAGCCCTTGCCGCAGCCACAGAGCAGAGACAGGTGCTGTGGAGGGAAGAAGTCCTTCTCCTTTGTGTCCCGTCCACCTTCCATACTGCTCCCACCAAGGGTTGTCTCCTTTCCCCTGTCCTTAGATGAACCTTATGTGGTGGGGGTTTTGCCTCCCCTCCTTCACCATTTAGGGGCTGAACTCTTCCTTCTATCTCCCTTTCCGTTTTTGGAGATAGAGATGTGTTGCTCAGCACCACTAGTATAGTCACTGCAATGCTGGTCTTCTCCCTCTTTGCCCGGAGGATCATCATAGGTACAGGACACCGTCCCCCACTGTACTGCGGGATGAGCTTCACCGTTTTCTGGTGGACACCTGCGATTTCAAGGGTAAAGTGAAGCTCTCTCTCCTGCGTTGGGGAGACTTCTACCTTGTCCTCTTGGTCATGAGGGCTGTTTGAAGTAGTGGAGGGGAACCAGGAGGTAGGACATCCTGGTCTACCGGTGGGCCCACAACTTCTGTGACAAGCCTTTCAGGTTGGTCAGTGATTGTTGCAAGGCTGAATGGGGTTTCCATGCTCATGAGGATCCTCCTCAGCCCTCAATGTTATGAAGGTTGAAGAAGCCGAAACCCTTTCCTGTACCATAGCTAAGACGAATTCTGTTGCCCAGCTGAGCGTATGTGATCTCTCACACCAAACCAGCAGGCACCCAATATAAGAGTCAAAATGCGATCTTGTAGCAAAAGCACATGTGCTATGTAATGTGAATCACTTGATTCAGTGTGAAATAAGTCTTCTTTTTGTTCTCTAAAATGTTTCTTTTTAAATACTACTCTTCCTTTTTTTCTTCTGGCAGCTGCAAATGTTTCTACGCTCCCCTATCATCTCCATCCCGGAGGCTAGGGCAGATTAGAAGGCAAAAAAAATGCACTTGCAACGAGGTGTTCTCAGTGCTCACGAAGTGCTCCCACACTGAACGAGCTCTGCAGAATGCAGGGAGGCACACGATGGCTGACTCCAGGAAAGCATTAAATGAACATGATGAGAGGAGGGAGGAGCACGCTGAGAGGAGGCAGGATGCAGTGCTGAGGCTAATGGGGGAGAAAACTGACATGTTCAGGAGTCTGGTGGAGCTGCAGGAAAGGCAGCAGGAGCACAGACTGCCACTGCACCCGCTGTGTAACCATCTGACTTCCTCCCTTAGTTCCATAGCCTCCTCACCCAGATGCCTAAGAACAGGGATGGGGCGGGGGAGGACGGCTACAGGCACTTAGACACTCTACCCCAGAGGACTGCCCAAGCAACAGAGAGCTGGCAGTCAAAAGTTTTGAACTGTAGTGTGGCCTTGTCCTTCTCTCCTCCCCTCATCCACCACCCCACCCGGTGCTTCCCTGCTCACCCACCTGTCCCTGGCTACCTTTTGAGTTTTCCCCCAATTTGTGTGATGAATTAATAAAAAATGCATAATTTGGAAACAACAATGACTTTATTGCCTCTGAAAGTAGTGATCGAAGGTGGGAGGACAGTTGGCTTACACAGAAGTAGAGTCAACCAAGAGGGCAGGTTTCCATAGACTCATAGACTTTAAGGTCAGAAGGGATCATTATGATCATCTAGTCTGACCTCCTGCACAATGAAGCCACAGAATCTCACCCATCCACTCCTGTAACAAACCCCTAACCTATGTCTGAGTTATTGAAGTCCTCAAATTGTGGTTTGAAGACCTCAAGCTGCAGAGAATCCTCCAGCAAGTGACCCATGCCCCACGCTGCAGAGGAAGGCGAAAAACCTCCAGGGCCTCTGCCAGTCTTCCCTGGAGGAAAATTCCTTCCCAACCCCAAATATAGTGATCAGTTAAACCCTGAGCATGTGGGCAGGACTCACCAGCCAGCACCCAGGAAAGAATTCTTTGCAGTAACTTAGATCCCACCCCATCTAACATCCCATCATAGACCACTGGGCATACTTACCTGCTGACAATCAAAGATTATTTGCCAAATTAATTGCCAAAATTAGGCTATCCCATCATACCATCCCCTCCATAAACTTTTCAAGCTTAGTATTGAAGCCAGATATGTCTTTTGCCCCCACTATTTCCCTTGGAAGTCTGTTCCAGAACTTCACTCCTCTAATTGTTAGAAACCTTTGTCTAAATTCAAGTCTAAACTTCATAGTGTCCAGTTTATATCCATTTGTTCTTGTGTCCATATTGGTACAGAGCTTAAATAATTCCTCTCCCTCCCTAGTATTTATCCCTCTGTTATATTTATAAAGAGCAAGCATATTCCCACTCAGTCTTCTTTTGGTTAGGCTAAACAAGCCAAGCTCTTTGAGTCTCCTTTCATAAGACGGTTTTCCATTCCTCAGATCATCCTAGTAGCCCTTCTCTGTACCTGTTCCAGTTTGAATTCATCCTTCCTAAACATGGGAGACCAGAAATGCACACAATACTCCAGATGAGGTCTCACCAGTGCCATGTATAATGGTACTAACACCACCTTATCTTTGCTTGAAATACCTGTCTGTTACAGCTATCCCCCTATTCCATTTTGTTTCTTACAGCTGTCCCCATACACCATTTTGTTTTTGTTCACCTCCTGTGGCCACCCCTCCCTGGATGTTAAGTTGTTTACCAGGGCCACTGCCTTTCTCAAAGGGAGAGCCCCTTAAGCTGTTTACCAAGAGCCATTGCCCTTCTCAAAGGGATGGCCACTTGTGCTGCGTGCTAAGTGGGACCACTGCCCTGTTCAAAAGGTTGGTCCTGTTATCACTTTGTTGAACCTGGGCTTGGTGTCTGGCAGGCAATGTCCAGAGCTGCAAGACCTATTGTGTTTTTAAGATCCTGGGCATGAGTCATAGGCCTCATGTGCTTTTGAGTCACCTATTGCACAGGACTCTGCCCAGGCATGTCTCTGTGCTCACCTGCAGTTTTTCCCTGTGCCTCCTCCCCTGTGACAGAGGGAGCCTATCAGGATTACTGGTGGGAAACTGCCTGAGTTTGCCTTTAAAAACAGACATTTTTGAAACAAACATCAGAAAGGTTCCTGCATTGCTGCCTGGTCTGATCAGCCAGGGGTTTTGGGGGGTCCTTTCTCTGCTCTCGTTTTATTTTTGAGCATATCCCTGGTTTTTAACCCCTCCCACGAAGAACGAATTGCTGCCTGAGAGATCTCCTGATTATCAAGATCCTACCGAGCAGTCCTTGCTTCTTCTGATGTTGCTGCTGCTTCTACCTTTGCTGCTGCCTTGGGGACTGGTAAGAATCCCTCTGTAAAACTTTCCATACTTTTATTTTATTACTTTAGCTGCTGGCTCTGTTTCCCCAGCACACAGACTCAAGCTAAACCTTGGTCTGTGTCTTAAAACCTCTCTTAAACTCCGCCGCGATTTGCTGCTAAAAATAAGCTTGTGCAGCTGCTAAGCTCTGCTCTGCTTTCAGCTGTATCCACGGCTGCAGCCACCATCCCTTGGCTTCCTTGGGGGCTGCCTTGGGAGCTGTATCCTGGGCACATACCACTCTGCCCTCTGTGACCTCCCCATAGCATAAGTTGCACCGTAGGATTTGCTTTTTAGTTTAATAAGTCATAGTTTGCTAAGATTGTAGAGCTTGTAAGTTTCACCTGCCTTGTTATAGTTTGCTGTTTTGTTGCTCTGTATAGTTGCTTGTCATAGTTTGCTTAGAATTGTGATATTTGTTGTTTTGCCTAGTCCTTGATTAAGATAAATTTTAAAAAGCCGTTGCCTGGTTGTATTCTGTATCGGTTTTATTACTTTGTATAAGCTGCTTGTACTTTATATAAGTTTGATTAAATTAGAGGATCGATAAGGTTTTTACTGCTTGAATTCGTCTTCTCGCTGTCCCAACCTCTCCCTGAACTTTCCCCTGTCTGTTTTTCCCCCGCTCCAATCTCCCCCTCTGTGTACTTCTTCGTGTCTCCCTGTTGTAACCCCTTGCTGCTCCCCCCCCCCTGTATCTTCTCAAACCCTTTGCCGCTTCTTTCCTTTTTTGGGGGGTGTCCCTCCAGCCCTTCCTTACACCTCTCTGCTGCCTCTCCCTGTATCCCCTGTGTTCCTGCCCCGGCTCCTCCGCTGCCCCTCCCCTACCGAAGATCACATCACACTGCTCCGTTTGTCTGCACCCCGCTGCTCCGCAACGTCCCTGAAGTGCTCTCCGCTGCTGCAGCCTGTTTCTTCCCTCAGCCTCTGCCCCTTCTCCACGTGCCTCCCCATCGCTTGCACGTTCAGCGCCCTCCCCTCCTGCTGCTCCCAGACTCCCCTTCAGTGCGCTCCAGCTGCTCTTGTCTCCCGCGCCTCCAGCCCGCAGGCCCCTGGAGACTGCTGCTCTGGGCTTCGGAGTCTCTCGCTGCTGCAGCTGCACTCTCCTCTCGTCAGATACCACTAATCACTCACTCCCCTCCCCGCCCCCCCGTTTATTGACCCAGCTTTTAGGTACACTCTTGCTATCACAGCCTCACAACTTAAATCAGAAATTTTCTACATTGCATAATTTCACTTATCACTCATAGTGTATTATTGCACTGTGACTCACATTTTACTTGTGGTTATAACACCCCATTAGTTGCCTCTATTTTTCTAATATACTTTGTATACCATTTTTATATAGAAGCTACCATTTTATTTTGCATTTTCTTTTGGTTATGTTTTGCATTCCATACTGTATCTAGAGTTGTTCCTATATAAAGTTAAGTTGCTTATTGACTGTACTGTATCCCATTGTGCTGAACCCCACTTACTGTACCCCACTGTTAAAACTCCCTACACTGTTTAATGAGAAGAACCCCCCCCCATCATTCTCTATTGTAAACACCTTATACACCCCATCCCTTCGCATTTCATCGTTAAATTCTCACCACTTCCTTTTCCCTTTAATAAAGAAATTAATTGGCACCCCACCTGTGTGGTAATTGCTCTCCAAGATCCCATATACCTGCAGGCAGGGACAATACCTTGCCTGATGCATCTTAAAACCACATTAGCTTTTTTAATGGCCATATCATATTGGCGGCTCATAGTCATCCTGTGATCAACCAATACTCCAAGATCCTTCTTCTCCTCTGTTACTTCCAATTGATGTGTCCCCAATTTATAAGCAAAATTCTTGTTATTAATCCCTAAATGCATGACCTTGCACTTTTCACTATTAAATTTCATCCTATTACTATTACTCCAGTTTACAAGGTCATTCATATCTTCCTGTATGATATCCCGGTCCTTCTCTGTCTTAGTAATACCTCCCAGCTTTGTGTCATCCGCAAACTTTATTAGCACATTCCCACTTTTTGTGCCAAGGTCAGTAATAAAAAGATTAAATAAGATTGGTCCAAAAACCGAACCCTGAGGAACTCCACTAGTAACCTTCTTCCAGCCTGACAGTTCACCTTTCAGTAGGACCCGTTGTAGTCTCCCCTTTAACCAGTTCCTTATCCACCTTTCAGTTTTCATACTGATCCCCATCTTTTCCAATTTAACTAGTAATTCCTCATGTGGAACCATATCAAATGCCTTACTGAAATCGAGGTAAATTTAGATTCACTGTGTTTATCTGTTACCTTCTCAAAGAAGGAGATCAGGTTGGTTTGGCACGATCTACCTTTTGTAAAACCATGTTGTATTTTGTCCCAATTACCATTGACCTCAATGTCCTTAACTACTTTCTCCTTCAAAATTTTTTCCAAGACCTTACATACTACAGCTGTCAAACTAACAGGCCTATAGTTACTCGGATCACATTTTTTCCCTTTCTTAAAAATAGGAACTACGTTAGCAATTCTCCAGTCGTAATGTACAACCCCTGAGTTTACTGATTCATTAAAAATTCTTGCTAACGGGCTTGCAATTTCATGTGCCAGTTCCTTTAATATTCTTGGATGAAGATTATCTGGGCCCTCCGATTTCATCCTATTAAGTTGTTAGAGTTTGGCTTCTACCTCGGATGTGGTAATAGCTACCTCCATATCCTCATTCCCATTTGTCATCTTACCATTATCCCTAAGCTCCTCATTAGCCTCATTAAAGACTGAGGCAAAGTATTTGTTTAGATATTGGGCTATGCCTAGATTATCCTTAACCTCCCTTGAGGAGAAACAAAGAGAACTGTCACACCGTAGCCTGGCCAGTCATGAAACTCATTTTCAAAGCTTCTCTGATGTGCAACATGCTCTGCTATGCTCTTCTAATCACCCTGGCATCTGGCTGTGCATAATCAGCCACCAGGCGATTTACTCAACCTCCCACCCTACCATAAACATCTCTCCCTTACTCTCACAGATATTGTGACGCACACAGCAAGCAGCAATAACAATGGGAATATTGGTTTCGCTGAGGTCTAACCTAGTCAGTAAACTGTGCCAGCGAGATTTTAAACGTCCAAATGCACATTCTACCATCATTCTTCACTTGCTCAGCCTATAGCTGAACTGCTCCTTACAACTGTCCAGGGTGCCTGTGTACAGCTTCATGAGCCAGGGCATTAAGGGGTAGGCTGAGTCCCCAAGGATAGGCATTTCAACATCAATTTTCTGGTCTGAGAAGTTAGTTCCTTCCTGCAGCTGTTAAAACAGACCAGAGTTCCTGAAGATGTGAGCGTCATGCACCTTTCCTGGCCATCCCACGCTGATGTCAGTGAAACATCCCTTGTGATCCACCGGTGCTTGCAGCACCATTGAAAAGTACCTCTTGCGGTTTACTTACTGGCTGCCATTGGGACTGCATCTGGGTCCCAGCTGACCCAGTGGCAGAATTCTGCACCACTATTAAGGCTGGGATGCAATGGAGTCAGGAAAACCCGCATCCCCCTACCCCTGCCACTGCACCCCTGGAGTGGAAGTCCCCCCTCTCTAGGCTAATGAGCCTGCAATTGTCGACCCTCCAACAGAGATAGAATGGCCAACCCTCTTTCTGCTCTGCTCAGAGTACAGGCCTGAGCCATAGATTTTTTGCTGTCCACCCTGTCTGAGGACTTGGGGATAATAACTATTCCTTTATTGCTCAGCCATCCAAACCCCTCCACACTCCCTGTCCCCTGATCACCCCCTCCCGGAACCCCTGCCCCTGACTGCCCCCCAGGACCTCACCCCCTATCTAAGCATCACTGCTCCCTGTCCTTTGATTGCCCCCTTCCCGACCTCTGCCCCTAACTGCCCCCCAGGACCCCATCCCTTATCTAAGAACCACTGGTCCTTGTCCCCTGACAGGGCCGGCTCCAGGTCCCAGTGTGCCAAGTGCATGCTTGGGGCGGCATGCCACGGGGGGCGCTCTGCCAGTTGCCGGGAGGGCGGCAGGCAGCTCCAGTGGAGCTCCCACAGGCGTCCCTGCAGATGGGCCACTGGTCCCGCTGCTCCACTTGCGGGAGGTCCACCGGAGCCGTGGGACCGGCGAGCAGCAGAGCGCCCCCCACGGCGTGCTGCCGTGCTTGGGACAGTGAAATGCCTAGAGCCGGCCCTGTCCCCTGATCACCCCCTCCAGGGACCCGTGCCCCTAACTGCACCCCAGGATGCCCCCCTCTATATAAGCACCACTGCTCCTTATCCCCTGATTGCCCCCTCCCGGGACCCCTGCCCCTAACCTCCTCCCAGGACGCCACCCCCTATCTAAACACTGCTGCTCCTTGTCCCCTGATTGCTCCTTCCCGGGACCCCTGCCCCTAACTGCCCCCCAGGACCCCACCCCCTATATAAGCCTCCCTTCTCCTTGTCCCCAACTGCCCCCTCCTGAGGCCCCTCCCCAAACTTTCCACCTAGGATCCTACTACCTACCTGTCCCCTAACAGCCCCCTGGGACTCCCATGCCTATCCAACTACTGCCTGTCCCTTGATTGCCCCCCAAACCCCTGATCCATCCAACCCCCCTTCTCCCTGCCCCTGACTGCCCCCCTGAACCTCTGCCCCATCCAACCCCCCCCTGCTCCCTGTCCCTTGACTGCCTCCCGGAACACCCTACCCCTTCTCCAATCCCCAGCCCCCTTACTGTGCCACTCAGACTAGCGTGCCTGGCTCCACGCAGCTCCAGACACGCTGCTGCATACATGCTGCCGTGCTCCCCCGCAGAGCCCACAGCCGCCCCCACCCCCACCCCCACCCCCACCCCCAGCACCTGCCTTCCAGATTTGAACACCTCAAAATTCAGGAGTGCTCAAGCTCAGTTTGGGCAGCTGTTACTTCATTTCTCCCCAATCAAATATACTGATCCACTGCAACTTGCTGTAGAAAAAGTAGGATAAAATTGACCAAGAAATGCTTCTCAGTGGTTATTAGGACTGGAATTGCTATTTTCAACAGCCATTGCCTTTTGTTTGTTTGTTTGTTTGTTTAAAAGGAAGACAGTGATATTGCATTGGCAAATTCCCCATAGGAAGAAAGAGTGGAACAAAAGAATAATAAAGACACCTCAACTTTTCCTCATTTATGGAGGACAGTCTAATAATATGCATCCAGATATCCTCCAATCACACAAGCTGAAAATTGTTCCACTTTACTGCAGCTCTGTAACGGTATGGGAACCAATCCTGTCTGTGTTCTGGGCACATCCAAAATTCCTGCTGAATGACCCGCCCTGGGAGCGAGTTACCAGTGACCCAGGGCTGCAGCGGAAGGAGAGTGCAGGCAGGGGTGGGGACAGAGCCCAGAGCTGGGGTGGCAGGAGGTGTGGGGGGGGGGGGCACTGGAGGGGGGGAAGGGGCGAGCCCAGGGCTGGGGCAGCAGAGGAGTGGGGAGAGGGCACTGGTGGGGAGGAAAGGCTCAGGGCTGGGACAGGGGGCAGCCACAATTTTTTTTTGATTGGGGCAGCAAAAAACCTAGAGCTAGGCCTAGCAGTGCATGGGAATCTTCCATCCTAATGTCAGGACTCTGTTGAACCTCATCAGATTTCTTCTGGTCCAATCCTCCAATTTCTCTAGGTCACTCTGGATCGTATCCCTACCCCCCAGCATAGCTACCTCTCCCCCGAGCTTTAAGAGAGGATGTAGATCTGATTAAATAAACTGTTGTTTGTGAAAATGCTAATGACCCTCCTGACAGAGGGGAGGAGGAAATTCTCTGGGCTGGTAAGACACAGGAAGGGGCCATGAAAGAGCTGCTGGGAGAAGACACAACACTTTGCCCAGAGAGCACAGATCAGCATCACAACCCTCTAGGAAAAGTGTTTGCAGTCTGGATCACAGGGAAAGACCAAGGGGGTAGACTTTTTCCTTGAGCATAACCCTGGGGTGGAAAGTAGCTTCAGAGAGGGCTGGACAACATGCAAAGTGCTCTTACATCATGAAATGATCAGACCCTTGAATACCAAGTACTCAGTGATGTCGTTGAACTGAGATCCCTGCTGAAGAGGACACTGAAGGGTAAGGAAAGCCCGTAACTAACCATATGTTAAGGTTCAGGAAGTAGTTTAAAGCCAAAATGTAATTTCAACAAACCACACTGTGGTGTAATAAATATACCTGGAAACTCCTAGCTGTAATAAAAGATCTGATGTTATTGGTAAATATCATGATGGAAAATTAGTTGCTAACAGTAAATCTTATGACAAAAAAATTTAGTACTGATGGTAAACCTATGAAAAGGTGAAGCAGGCATGATTTTTGGGGAAAGCTTTTGGACATACTAGGAGTAATCAACAAGATGCCTAACATGACTATTGCTTGTCAGCTAATACCTGTTCACAGGCTCGAAGCTTGTCATAGGAGAGAAATGATAATATACCTGATCTGCGGTCTGGAGGGGGAAACTGAGGCACAACACCTCATGGCATTGATGAATCCATGTGCTGACTTACAACTAGCTGGCAAAACACAGTGATTAACAACACTACACAGAAAGTACCCTGACCAACTTCTGATATCACTAGGCTCATCTACAAAGTGTTGAAAGGTACACACAAGTTTGGAAGAACACCTGTGGATAACACGACAATGTTTGTAATGCTTGGGAGTTGTATGGTCAAAAAGTAAAGAGAGCCTTGAGCACACTGCTTCTGCATCAGCCAGTGACTAACACTCGTGCAATGAACTAAGGGGGGAAGTGTGACATGCTGTGCCCCAAAGCAACACCCTGGCAGCCCCATATTTACCTCGGTGATATGATCATGATGTGATTTTTATAAAGTATATACAATATGTGATGTATTTGTATACATGTATCATTTTTGTACCTAACATTCTGAAAGGATGCAAGGGCATGTGACAGCTCCTGTACTCTGGAATCCATCTGGTGCCTGTACTTTTCTACTAACTGTGCTGAGGGCTTTTGCTTGGAAAAATGAAGCTCCCTCTACATGGCAGAAGCTATAAAATGTGGAAGTGATGTCATCACTTGGCCTCACTCCCCAAACAATTAAACACGAAAGACGTTAGAACCTGGGACTGAACTGGGGCTGTGGTCCCAGACTGAAGGGATTTCTAGCCTGTGTATGGAAGATTGGTGGATTGTTTGTACCATCAGGGTGATACACTGTTTGATTCAAAGCCTGTGTAGTGTATAGAACTTAGATTGTGATGTTGTTTATTTCCCAGATTTCAACTTTGCTCTTTACACTATTACTTATAATCACTTAAACAATCGATCTTCTGTAATTAATAAATCTGGTTTATATTGTTTTCATTTGTACAGGATGTTGTTTGAAACGTAAAAGGGAAATCTGCTCAGGCTGATGTATTGTCCTCTCCACACTAAGGGAGGGGCAGACTGGGAAATAAATTTATACCGGTCAGGCTTTTGGCCAGGGCAAGACAGTACAGCTCTTGGAGAGCTGAGGGGAGCTGGCTGGAGCCTCTCTATTGTTGGTTCATGACTGGCTAGTGAAAACTTTCATGTAACTGTACCTGAGTGTGTCCCTGTCTGTGTCTGGCTGTGTAAGTGCAAGACCGGAGAGGATTGCAGCTTGTCACAGCCTTGCAGTGTGAGATGGGGCCCAGACTGGCATACCAGAGGGCTCGGCTGTCCTGAGGGAATTTCTTCCTCCTCCACAGTGAACAGGCCCTCCAAAAGTGGGAGTCCATTTCCCTGTTGTCATGTGGTCACTTACTGACAGAGAGACCCTGGTTATGGAAGGGAAATCAGGACACTTGAGTTCTATCAGTCAGTATCTGTGTGACCTTGGACAAGCCATGTCTCCCCGTGCCTCATTTTACAGATCGGTGAAATGGGGATGGTTCATAGTGACTTTTCTTTGCTAGGTGTTTTGAAGATACATCAATGAAAGCCGCTACACAGTGTAATGATAGTTACTGATGAGAAGTACTGATCTCCGATCCCTTAGCGACAGCCCCATGTGTTTGCTGTAAGTGCTTGTGTCTCCTCATAGTCAACTTACTCTGGATCTCTCCGTCTACTATCTACTCATCTGTCCTGAGAATTAGGCATTATCCTTAATTTTCTTTCTCATCAACTATAATTTTTAAACACATACACACAAACGTACATAACAGCCAACTCCTCTATGACTCAGTGCAGAACCCATGGGATCCCATCCTCCCTTGGGAAAGTTCCTTAATTGCTGTTTACTCCTAAAGCTGGATAATTAGCATGGAAGTGCAGAGTTGATTGTCTACAGCCTGTTTACACTCAGATCCTCCCTTCCCCTCTAGAGGCTGAGCCAACTCCACTGGGATTACACAGAGCTATATTAGAAACTGTGCACACCATTTGTTGGCTCTCGGTGTGGGATGCTACTTCAGATGCTGGGTTCAGAAAGCTGTGGGACATGGATACCTGGGTAGGATTCCTAGGGAGGACACTTCCGTCTCAGAATTCACAGGTACCCATCTCTTGCTGAGAAGCTCACTTGATTGGCAAACCCTCTGAAACATGAGTGTGGTGGAATAAAGAGGATATCTGTGGTCTTATCCACTCTGCACAACCATGACACATGCCAGGGCCCTTGCCATAAGTAATGAGTTTGCTAAAGAATCATTGGCCAAAAATCAAGTATCAGAGGGGTAGCCGTGTTAGTCTGGATCTGTAAAAGCAGCAAAGAATCCTGTGGCACCTTATAGACTAACAGACATTTTGGAGCGTGAGCTTTCGTGGGTGAATACCCACTTCTTCAGATGCATGTCAAGAAGATGCATCTGAAGAAGTGGGTATTCACCCACGAAAGCTCATGCTCCAAAACGTCTGTTAGTCTATAAGGTGCCACAGGATTCTTTGCTGCATTGGCCAAAAAAGTCTCTCTTTTCTATACATCCCTGCTCATTCCACCTTCTAGACTCCAGCCCGAACCTGGTGCATTTCAGTGGCACAATGAATCCTTCAGGATGAAAGATGTTAATAGATGTGCAGCACAAGGCCAAATTGTGAGACTACAGCCCATGCTTTTCTCAGGCCCCAGTGAGCCAAAACTCCCCTTGGAGCAAGAACTGAGTACAGATGTCAGAGCCAACTGTGTGTTCATGCACAGTCACTGTCACCCCTTTCTCTTGCATTTCATGGTTCTGTTTATTAATGGGGCAGAGGGACAGGGACTGTTACCTGACTTTTATCTGCTGCAAAGCTTGGAGGTGCTAGGGCTCCTCACTAGAACAACAATGAGAATTTTTCAACATGGGTAACACATACTTTCTCCTAGCTTAATTTGAGAACTCAGCTGAATTGTTAGGCCTGAAACTTTCAAATAAAACAATTCTGCTCCATGCAAACACTCAGCATAAGAAAGTTCAGTCCAAACATCAACAATGTGGCAAATTTATAAGCAATTGGAAATGAATTCTTCTAATGGAAGGTGTCAGACAGTCTTGACTACAGGTTATGCCACCAGCACCACCTATAAAGGCCAATCCATTTGCGAATCCCACTTTTCAATGCTCTTCGCTCCAATAATGTTTGTAGCAAAGAAGTTCTACAGGCCAAATAGGATTTATAGTAGCAATTACATTTTCTCAATGTTATATGTTCAGACTTTCAATTTAACTAAATGCTCCCTTGTTCATGTTATGAGATGCATTAAATATAAATACCTAATCTACTTTCTTTATCAATAGATCCATAGGGTTTAAGCTCAGAAGGGACCATCTGATCATCCAGTCTGACCTCCTGTAAAACACAGACCATTAAATTTCACTCAGTTACCTCTGGATTGGGCCAAAAGACATGTGTGTCACTAAGGCTGGGTCTACACTAGGATTTTACATCATAGAATGATAGAGCCATAGAGTTATAAGAGAATGCAAAGGACAGCTAGTCTATCCTCTGACAAGATACAGGGTTTCTTTTGTCTTAGTCATCTAAGATTGATGGCTATTCACACCTAGCCCACACCTAGTAGAGAAATACTATCATGTTGCATGTTATAATTCTGCTAATATAACAAAACATAGTATTTGCCTTTTTTGAAACATTTTTCCTAATGTCAAACCTAAACCACCCTTGCTGCAATTTAAATCCATTGTTTCTTGTCTTCTCTTCAGAGGCTAAGGAGAACACTTTTTCTCCCTCCTTGTAACAATTTTAGGTATTTGAAAATGGTTATCCTTTCCCCCGGCACTCTTCTCTTATTCAGACTAAACAAACCTAGATCTTCCAGTCTTCCCTCATAGGTCGTATTTTCAAGACTCCTAATCATCTTTTTCTCCACTTTTTCCAGATCCATTTGAATGTTTATCTGATTCTCCAAAGACTTGCAACCCCTCCCAACTTAGTATCATCTGCAAATTTAATAAGTTTACACTCTATGCCATGATCTAAATCTTTAATAAAAACATTGAAAAGAACCAGACCCAGAACTGATCCCTGCAAAACCTCACTTGTTATGCCCTTTAAGCCTGACTGGGAACATTCTTTTTCAACCAGTTATGCACACACCTTATTGTAGCTCCATCTAGGTTGTATTCCCCTAGTTTGTTAATGAGAAGATCATGCGAAACTGTATTGAAATCTGTACTAATGTCTAGATATACCACAGCTACTGCTTCCCCACATCCATAGGGCTTGTTACCCTGTCAGAGAAAGCTATCAGGTTGGTTTGACATGATTTGTTCTTGATGAATCCATGCTGACTGTCACTCATCAGTTCATTATCTTCTATTTGTTTGCAAATTGATTCCACGATTATTTGTTCCATTATCTTACCTGGTACAGAAGTTAAGCTGACTGGTCTGTAATAGCCTGGGTTTCCCTTGTTTCCCACTTTATAGACAGGCACTATATGTGCTCTTTTCCAGTCTTCCGGAATCTCCCCTGTCTTCCATCACTTTTCAAAGATAGTAACTAGTGGTTCAGATGTCTCCTCAGTCAGTTCCCTCACAGTATTCTAGGATGCATTTTGTCAGACCCTGGTGACTTGAAAACATCTAACTTGTTCAAGTAACTTTAAACTTGTTCTTTCCCTATTTTAGCAGATGAATCTACTCCATTTTCACTGGCATTCTCTATTCCAGGTGTCCAAACACCACCCACCATCTTGGTGAAAACCGAAACAAACAATGGTTAACCACCCTCACTGCTAAATATTTGGCCCTAATTTCGAGCTGGAATTTGCCTGGCTTCAGCTTCCAGCCCTTTGGTCTTGCTCAGCCTTTCTCTGGCAGATTACAGAGCAGATTATTGCCCATGATATTCTCCAAATTAAAGTCTCTGCTTGATCATCTTTTTGATAAGTTAAAGAGATATACATGTTCAAGTCTAACGATTCGGCCTTTTCTCTATCCTCCAATCATTTTTGTGGCTCTTTTCTGCACTGTCTCCAAGTTTTCAACTTCTTTTTTCAAATGTGGACCCCAGAACTGGATGCAGTTTATTTCTCCAATCCCATGCGCAGAGGTAAAATCCTTCCCCTTCTCCAACTCATCAACTCAATATTCTCCACTACTAAATCAAAGGCCTCTGAGAAATCAAAGTTCGTTGCACCAGCCTTGTTCCCTTCATCAAGCATGTGTACTCTCATAAAAGATTGAAATCAGCTTTATTTGACAAAATCTGTTTAAGTTGGTGACTGGCAGTACTTACGTTTCTAGACTTTTTTTTTTAACTAATCCCATACCAGCTTTTCCATTGTTTCTTAACCTTGTCAACTCTTTTATTAAAAAAACCCTTCTTAATACTTTATATATAACACAGGAATTGAAATAAATCTTTTCTAGGATTTCATTTGTTCCTAATATAACTAATAACCTCCTTTTTGAAATTCATAGCACTGCCACACATGGAGTTTTCCCAGACGTGTTAACATTCTTTATCAATTTTCTTAACTTTCGATTTCTATTCTTGGCCAGCTATTTTCCCTTTTTCCTCTTTGTTACATATTGCTTCCCTTCCCCTAATTGCTGCCTTCACTTTACCACTAAACTGAGTTTTTACCCAAAGTTGTTCACTTTGTTGACTGTGGAATCATGAGTTTTCCACTATTTAATGAGCTGTAATCAAAGAAATACCAATATTCATTCATATTTTTCTGTCTAAATTTTTTCTTTCAATCAATTTTGCTGACAATTTCCCTCATCTTTAGGGAATTAGTCCTCTTGGAGCACTAAGTGTCTATCGACAGTACTGGTTGAGAACTGTCCATTTGAATGTAAATCAGTTTCATTTTTTTTATTTTCCTGTCCTATAAAATATGTCCTCATCTTTGTCTCTTGTGAAAAATAAAGAGTCCCAGACTTTTCTATCCTTAATAGAGACTGGGTGACAAAAACTGAGCACATTCCCAAACACGTTATGCTTCATCCCATTTCTTGGGGATCTGAATGTTGTTTTGTCTTGTCCATTCCTGCGAATGAGCAGGTGTTTCTCTTGAGCTGCTGTCAATGACATCCAGGTCTTTCCCCTGAGTTATGTTCTAGCTGGGATGTTTCTCTCAGCACATGTCCTTGTAAAAGTTTATATTTTTCCCCTCTCTGATTTCAAGCAACTGGATGAATGGGGAATTCCTTTCAGTATGGACTCCCTATCCTGGCTCTTACTGCATTAAGGCACAATGATGGATAACCAGTATCCACACTTGTGTTTCCTGCTGATGCCTCTTAATGTTCCCCCCGCAAAAAAAGTATAGGAATTATTAATTCAGGGACCACAACAAAATATGGAATTGTATTTAGTAGGATCATTGTTCATAGTTATTTTCTCTAAATAATGAAAATGTAATTTTTTTAGTGTGGGAAGAGAGATCTCTCTTCTTTTCCCATGAGAACAGCCTCCATTAGTGCATGTAGTGTCTCATATAAACATTGTCTCCCCATTCAGGCATTTCTACTGCAACCATCATCCAAGGTCCTGAGAACACATAGAAATTCAGGAGACCATATGGTAAATGCAGGAGACATCCTTATGCCTCAGAGTTGGACACTTTCTCCCCTATGCCATGTCAGATTCGAACAGAACCAACCTCACCAACCCCTCCACCTTCATCCTCATTCCTGGCCTAGAGGCAGCCCATATCTGGATCTCCATTCCCTTCTGTGCTATGTACGCCATAGCCGTGTTGGGGAACTTCACTATCCTGTTCATCGTGAAGAAGGAGCTGAGCCTTCATGGGTCCATGTTCTATTTCCTCTCCATGCTGGCCATCACTGACCTGGTCATGTCCACATCCACCCTACCGAAAATGCTGAGCATTTTCTGGTTCAATTCCAGGGAGATCAGTTTCAGTGCCTGCTTCACCCAGATGTACTTGGTTCAAGGCTTCTCATCGATGGAGTCTGGAGTCCTTGTTGCCATGGCTTTTGATCGCTATGTGGCCATCTGCAATCGTCTGAGATATTCAACGACCCTGACAAACTCTGTTGTGGCCAAGATAGTCCTGGCTGTGGTGCTGTGTAGTGGCATACTTGCATTGCCCTATCCCTTATTGGTCAGATGGTGGCCAAATTTCAGAACCAACATAATCCCCCACTTTTATTGTGGGCATATATCTGTGGTGAAGCTGGCCTGCGCTGACATCGGCATCAGTAGTTACTATGGGCTGTTTCATCTTCTCTCTGTGATCGGAATGGATATGTTTTTTTATCACCGTGTCCTATACTCAGATCCTCCGAGCCATCTTCCGCCTCCCCACAAAGGATGCCTGGCTCAAAACTTTTGGGACCTGCATTTCTCATCTTTGTGCCATCTCAGCTTTATACGTCCCAGATTTATTCTCTTTTCTTATTCAGCAGTTTGACCACAATGTGCCACTACTTTTCCTCATTCTTTTTACCAGTGTGTACCAGCTGGTACCCCCCATGATACACCCCATCATTTATGGAGTGAGGACTAAGCATATCCAGGACAGGGTGCTCCAGCTCTTTACTCATAAACAGACCTAAATTTTTCCTCCTAGTGCTCTGGCTCTCAGATTGAGCTCCGTGCAGAGCTGGCTGATGTATAGTGCTGGGGCCTCTTCATTGAATCACTTCCTGGACACACAGAGAGATATTAAACCCTGTCCTGTCCTTACTGTGCCATGTCAATGTGATGAACTGGCGAGTGAGTCTATGCACACTACACTGAGTTGCTACCTTTCTAATTGCTGGTAGATGTATCTCTGGAATTACAATCTTGCCCCATCTGTTCTGTCAAGCCTCGACCCCGCTGTGTGTCTTCTTCCCAAGGTCCTGCCCCTGTCACTTGCTCCTGTCTTCCCCTCCCCTTCTCAGCTGTGACCCAGTCATCTCTAAAACCAATATATTCTCACATCTTGTGGCAAGTCACTTAAGAGGGACTCGGTAGTTTTAACATTTCAATGTTTATTCTTACTTTGTTACTAACTCTATGCAGAGATAGACTCCTGGGATCTATCTGAGCTCTGGGAGGGGTGTGAAGTATCGTGGGTTCCAACAGGAGGCAGATAAATCTGAGGTCTAAAGAAGAAGATCTGAGTGGCCACACTAGGTAAAACCAATCGTCCATGTAGCCCAGTAGCCTGTTTCCTAACAGTGCCCAGTGCCAGGTGCTTCAGAGCGAATGAACAGAACACGGGAATCAGCCTGTGATTCATGTGGAGCAGCTTGGCAGAAGCAGGCAGAAGCCCTGAGCCGAGACTGCCTCAGCTTCATCTGGCAGGGGTTCAAGCCTCCAGCCATAGTAGATGTCACCAGGGGAAGGGAAGTGCCCTGGCTGCAGCAGCAGAAGAGCCCCCAGTTCAGGCTGCCCCAAGCCCTAAACACAGTCACAGAGTGGAGGCAGGAGCTGTTCAGGGAATGTGGAGAGTAGAGCTACTCATTTTTGTCTTCTCCATCTTCCATACTGCTGCCGTCCAGGGGTTGATTCCTTTTTCCCTATCTTTGGACAAACCTCAGGGGGAGGTTTTTTTTGTGTCCCCTGCCTGACCCTTTAGGGGCTGTTCTCTTTCCTCCAGCTCCCTTTCCCTTTCTGCGGCACCACTGGTACCATCGCCAAACCGGTGGTCTGATCTCTCTTTGCCCATCTCCATGGACTGCAGGGTCATGACAGGGACCCAGCCAGAAAATCATCAGAAGTCCATAACACTGTCTCCCACTGTGCTGTGGGATGAGCATGACAGTTTCTGGTGGACACCTATGATTTCACGAGTAAGGTGAAATTCCTGCTACAGCACTAGGGAGACTTCTACCTCCTCTTCTCGGCCACAAGGTCTGTTTTGGAGGAGTGGAGGGGACCGGGGAGCTGGACTTCCTGGTCTACCGGTGGGCCTGCAACTTCTGTAACAAACTTTTCAGATTGGTCAGCGATTGTTTCAAGGCCGGCTTGGGATCCTCCTGCTCACGAGGATGCTCCTCAGTCCTCAGAATGAAGCCAACCATCTTTCAACATTGAACACCAGTGGCTCTAGGGTGGTTCTCCATGTTACAAGGTGCTCTCCTTCCTTTGTGATGTAGGGTACTGTCAGGGTTCCCTCCCCACTCTGAACTCTGGGGTACAGATGTTGAGACCCACATGAAAGATCCCCTGAGCTCATATTCCACCATATTAGGTTAAAAGCTTCCCGAAGGTTCAAATTCCTTTCCTTGACCTTGGACGGTATTGCTGCCACCACTAAGTCATTTAAACAAACATTCAGAGAGGGGCCACTTGCGGAATTACCAACTATGGTTTGTAACCTATCCTTTAAATCAGCTTCTGTATCCAACGACAGGAAGATAGGTAATGTGACACCAATATTTTAAAAAGGCTCTAGAGGTGATCCCAGCAATTACAGATGGGTAAGTTTAACATCAGTACCAGGCAAATTAGTTGAAACAATAGTAAAGAATAACATTGTCAGACACAGAGAAGAACATAAATTGTTCAGCAAAAGTCAACATGGTTTCTGTAAATGGAAATTGTGTCTTACTAATATATTAGAATTCTATCTATCATTAGCCTGAAAGATTGGCTGCCCTGCCGAGGTAGTTCCTAGTCCCATATCTTCCCAACAAACATTGTCATGAACCATGACAACCTCTCCTTGTTTCAATTTTTGTTCATACTGAAGCTGCGGGGGTTCTAGTGGTCAGAGTGTCCCTTGGCTTCCTATCCCTATCCAAATATCGGGTGTTATTCCAGGAGCACCGAGTATAAATCAACTAGGCTCACCAGGGTGTTTAATTTCCCAAACATCACAGTGAATTGCCAAATTCCACATGCATCCTCCCCACGGACCCAGCAGGATTCACTATGTTGGAGCCCACATCCCTCCAACCAGCCTGTGTGCTTTGAAGCTATCATAACCTTAGTCCCAGATTTGGACCTTAGCGTCCAAAATATGGGGGTTAGCATGAAAACCTCCAAGCTTAGTTACCAGCTTGGACCTGGTACTTGCTGCCACCACCCAAAAAATTAGAGCGTTTTGGGTCACTCTGGTCCCCCTGAAAAAACCTTCCCTGGGGACCCCAAGACCCAAATCCCTTGAGTCTCACAACAAAGGGAAATAATCCTTTTTCCCTTCCCCCCTCCTGGTGCTCCTGGAGAGATACACAGACACAAGCTCTGTGAATCCAAACAGAGTGACTCCCCCTCTCCGTTCCCAGTCCTGGAAACAAAAGCACTTTCCTCTTCACCCAGAGGAAATGCAAAATCAGGCTAGCAAATCCAACACACACAGATCTCCCCCTGATTTCTTCCTCCCACCAATTCCCTGGTGAGTACAGACTCAATTTCCCTGAAATTTCCCAGAAAAGAAAACTCCAACAGGTCTTAAAAGAAAGCTTTATATAAAAAAGAAAGAAAAAACACATACAAATGGTCTCTCTGTATTAAGGTGACAAAATACAGGGTCAATTGCTTAAAAGAATATTGAATAAAGAGCCTTATTCAAAAAGAATACAAATCAAAGCACTCCAGCACTTATATTCATGCAAATACCAAAGAAAAGAAACCATATAACTTACTATCTGATCTCTTTGTCCTTACACTTAGAAATAGAAGATTAGAAAACAGAAACTACTTCTCCAAAGCTCAGAGAAAGCAGGCAGACAGAAAACAAAGACTCAGACACAAAATTCCCTCCACCCAGAGTTGAAAAAATCCGGTTTCCTGATTGGTCCTCTGGTCAGGTGCTTCAGGTGAAAGAGACATTAACCCTTAGCTATCTGTTTATGACACGCCACCCAAATTGCAGACAGTGGAGAAGCTCACTGGCGGCAATTTCCTTCTAGAACTTTAAAATAAGCAGATTACTACAACACAGGCACCTTTACATATACCACTAAGTATATAACTAACAGACTTCTACATTTTAAGAACACTTTTTAACTACTGAATTCTGGGAAACTCTCACGGGAGAGAGCATCAGCTACTTTGTTAGAAGCTCCTGTGATGTGTTGAATTTCAAAATCAAAATCTTGGAGAGCTAAACTCCAACGAAGAAGTTTCTTGTTGTTCCCCTTGGCAGTATGAAGCCACTTTAGCGCAGCATGGTCAGTTTGTAGTTGGAACCGCCTTCCCCAAACATATGGGCGTAGCTTTTCCAGGGCGTACACAATGGCGTAGCATTCCTTTTCACTGACTGACCAGTGACTTTCCCTCTCAGACAGTTTCTTGCTGAGAAACACGACAGGATGGAAGTTGTGATCTGTTGCTTCCTGCATGACCACTGCTCCTATACCACGCTCAGATGCATCCGTGGTTACTAGGAATGGCTTGTCAAAGTCCGGGGCCCTGAGTACAGGGTCAGACATGAGCATTGCCTTAAGTTGGGTAAAGGCCTTTTGACACTCCTTAGTCCACGTAACTGCATTTGGCTGGGTCTTTTTGGTCAGGTCGATCAGTGGGGCAGCGATTTGGCTGTAGTGTGGTACAAATCGCCTGTAGTATCCGGCCAAGCCTAAGAAGGATTGGACTTGCTTCTTGGACCGTGGGACAGGCCACTGTTGGATAGCATCCACTTTGGCCTGTAGGGGGTTTATGGTTCCTTGACCCACTTGGTGCCCCAGGTAAGTCATTCTGTTTTGGCCTATTTGACACTTTTTGGCCTTAACACTTAGTCCGGCCTGCCTGATGCGCTCAAAAACCTTTTCCAGGTGTAGTAGGTGTTCGGGCCAGGAGTCTGAAAAAATGGCCACATCATCGAGGTAGGCAACTGCAAATTCTCCCAGTCCAGCTAGTAGACCATCTACCAGCCTCTGGAAGGTGGCGGGTGCATTTCGAAGGCCAAAAGGAAGGACATTGAATTCATACACCCCCGCATGGGTGACGAATGCTGACCTCTCCTTGGCAGGTTCATCTAGAGGTACTTGCCAGTACCCCTTGGTTAAGTCTATTGTAGAGATGAAGTGGGCACGTCCCAACATCTCCAATAGCTCATCGGTGCGTGGCATTGGATAGTTGTCTGGACGAGTTACCGCATTTAGCTTACGGTAGTCCACGCAAAAGCGTATTTCCCCATCTGGTTTGGGTACCAGAACCACTGGAGATGCCCATGCACTGGTAGATGAGCGGATTATACCCATCTGTAGCATGTTCTGGATCTCCCGTTCTATAGCAGCTTGGGCATGAGGAGACACCCGGTAGGGTGGGGTTCTGATTGGGTGAGCATTACCTGTGTCAATGGAGTGGTATGCCCGTTCAGTCCGTCCTGGGATGGCTGAGAACAATGGGGCGAAGCTAGTGCACAGCTCCTTGATTTGTTGCCGCTGCAGACGTTCCAGGGTGGTTGAGAGGTTCACCTCTTCCACGCCACCGTATTTTTTCCCGTCGTAGTAGACACCATCAGGCCACTCAGCATCATCTCCCTGGACTGTAAACTGACAAACCTGTAAGTCTCTGGAATAGAAAGGCTTGAGAGAATTAACATGGTACACTTTAGGCTTTAGTGAGGAATTGGGAAATGCTATGAGGTAGTTTACAGTTCCCAGGCGCTCTTGGACCGTGAATGGCCCCTCCCATGATGCTTCCATCTTATGGGCCTGTTGCGCCTTCAAGACCATAACCTGGTCTCCTACCTTGAAGGAACGTTCTCTGGCATGTCTGTCATACCAGGCCTTTTGCTCTTCCTGAGCATCCTTTAGGTTCTCTCTAGCAAGGGCTAAAGAGTGTTGGAGGGTGCTTTCTAGGTTGCTTACAAAGTCCAGAATGTTAGTTCCTGGAGAAGGCGTAAACCCCTCCCATTGCCGCTTCACCAACTGTAATGGCCCCTTAACCTCGTGACCATACACAAGTTCAAATGGTGAAAACCCTAAACTGGGATGTGGTACAGCCCTGTAGGCAAACAGCAACTGCTGCAACACTAGGTCCCAATTATTGGAGAATTCGTTGATGAATTTTCGTATCATGGCCCCCAAAGTTCCATTGAACCTTTCCACCAGGCCATTGGTTTGATGGTGGTACGGGGTGGCAACCAAGTGATTCACCCCATGAGTTTCCCACAGTTTTTCCATGGTCCCTGCCAGGAAATTAGACCCTGAATCTGTAAGGATGTCGGAGGGCCAACCTACCCTGGCAAAGATGTCTGTTAGGGCCAGGCACACAGTGTTAGCCCTGGTGTTGCCTAGAGCTACTGCTTCTGGCCATCGGGTAGCAAAGTCCACTAAAGTCAGTACGTACTGCTTTCCTCCGGGTGTCTTTTTTGGGAAAGGACCCAGAATATCCACAGCTACTCGCTGAAATGGGACCTCAATTATGGGGAGTGGCTGGAGAGGGGCCTTGACCTGGTCTTGAGGCTTTCCCACTCTTTGGCACACCTCACAAGACCGGACATACTTGGCAACGTCCTTGCCCATCCCCTCTCAGTGGAAGGACTTCCCCAACCTGTCTTTGGTTCTGTTCACCCCAGCATGGCCATTGGGATGATCATGGGCTAAGCTTAAGAGCTTCCCCCGGTACTTAGTTGGAACCACCAACTGTTTTTGCGGCTGCCATTCTTCCCGGTGTCCACCAGAAAGAATTTCCTTGTATAAAAGTCCTTGGTCTATAACAAACCGGGATCGATTAGAAGAGCTGAGAGGCGGTGGGGTGCTCCGTGCCGCCGCCCAAGCTTTCTGAAGGCTGTCATCTGCTTCCTGCTCAGTCTGGAACTGTTCCCTTGAGGCTGGGGTCACCAGTTCTTCCTCAGACTGTGGACTTGGGCTTGGTCCCTCTGGAAGCAATGTAGGTGATGGGGTTGTTTCCGGTGCTGGTGAACCGCTCTCCGCTGGTGCACCTGAGGGTATTTCAGGCTCTGGCTGAGCCTTTTGGGTATGGCTGTCTGTTGCTTCTGCCAGTTTAGTCTCGCTGGCGCCCTCTGGCTTTGAGTTTGAAGATTTGGTTGCACTTGCTGGTGCTGGTTGCTGTTCCAGTTCCGGGCCTGGGACTGGAGGTGTTGTGGCTGTTTCAGTGGTTGGCATGGAATCCAGGTCCACTACCTCTGTCTGGGTCTCTGGTAACACAGACGGGGCCTCTGTGGACGGCTCAGGAACAGGAATGGGTCTGGAAGCTTGCCTGGTTTGGCTACGTGTAACCATTCCCACTCTTTTGGCCCGCCTCACCTGGTTGGCCAAGTCTTCCCCCAGTAGCATGGGGATAGGATAATTGTCATAGACTGCAAAAGTCCACATTCCTGACCAGCCTTTGTACTGGACAGGCAGTTGAGCTGTAGGCAAGTCTACAGCTTGTGACATGAAGGGGTAAATTGTAACTTTGGCCTTTGGGTTGATGAATTTGGGGTCAACGAAGGATTGGTGGATAGCTGACACTTGTGCCCCAGTGTCTCTCCACGCAGTAACCTTCTTTCCGCCCACTCTCAAATTTTCCCTTTGCTCCAAGGGTATTTGAGAGGCATCCGGGCCTGGGGATCTTTGCTGTGATGGTGGTGTAATGAATTGCACTCGCATGGTGTTCTTTGGACAGTTGACCTTGATATGTCCCAGTTCATTACACTTAAAGCATCTCCATCTGATGTGTCACTGGGCCGAGGTGAGTTACTGGAGACTGGTGAGGTGGAAGAGTAGGGTGTCTGTGGCTTTATTTGGGTGGTATGTGGGGTCTTTGGCTGTCCTCGGTTGTAGGGTTTATGGTCGGTGTGCCCTCTGGGGTATTCGTTCCCCTTGACAGTAGCTTTCTTGCTTTCTGCCACTTCCATCCATCTGGCTCCAATCTACCCCACCTCAGCGAGATCTTTGGGTTTTCCATCTTGTATGTACCATGTGATGTCTTCAGGAACACCATCCAAGAACTGCTCCATTTGTATGAGGAGGTGCAGTTCTTCCAAGGTTTGAACATTGTGTCCTATTATCCAGGCCTCATAGTTTTTTGCAACGTAGTAGGCGTGTTTGGGAAATGACACATCTGGTTTCCACTTTTGGGTTCTGAAGCGCCGACGGGCATGATCTGGGGTTATCCCCATTCTGTATCTGGCCTTGGTTTGAAAAAGTTTATAGTCATTCATTTGCTGCTTAGGCATTTCAGCTGCCACCTCTGCTAAAGGTCCACTGAGCTGTGACCTTAATTCTACCATGTACTGGTCTTCGGGGATGCTGTACCCAAGACAGGCTCTTTCAAAATTTTCCAAGAAGGCCTCGGTGTCATCCCCTGCCTTGTAGGTGGGAAATTTCCTGTGCTGTGGAGCAATAATTGGCGCCGGGTTGTTAGGGTTGGCTGGCACATGCAGCCCAGCTTTTGCCAAGTCCAGTTCATGTTTTCTCTGTTTTTCCTTCTCTTCATTTTCTTTTTGTTGTTTTTCCATTTCTTTTTGTTGTTTTTCCATGTCTCGGCGGTGGTCCGCCTCTTTGGCTGCCTGTTCTCTTTGGTAGGCTGCCTCTCTTTCTCTCTCTCTTATTTCCATCTCTGTTTGTTTTATTTCCAGTTGTCGCCTGTGTTCAGCTTCTCTGACTTGTTCTTCGGTCTCAATTTTTGCCTTAGAAGTCATGGTTCCGGTTTTCTTGTGTTGGGGTGCCCTCCGGTGGTTATATTCTGAACTGCAGGCTCTGTTGCCTCCTAGAGTCTGCCTAGCAACAGTGCCTTTAGCTAATCTTCAATGTTAAGTAAACCTGAAAAACCACTTTATTTGCATGTATATAGTGCTGGTAATGACTCTCAATGGGAGAGCTATTGCATGACAAAAGACCCTTAACAGTCTGGTAATGGCTTCTTGCTTAACATGCAAGCCACAAACTGCCAGAGAGAGCAGGAAAAAAATTCTCTTTGGTTCCCTTTTAAAACCAAACTGTTTCTCTCTGCTAAAAAGCCCTTAGCAGAGAAAAGAAAAATATAATAGTCCTACTGGCTTCTGGATTTTGTCTATCCCGTAACTGCTGCACACCATATTATAACCTTAGTCCCAGATTTGGACCTTAGCGTCCAAAATATGGGGGTTAGCATGAAAACCTCCAAGCTTAGTTACCAGCTTGGACCTGGTACTTGCTGCCACCACCCAAAAAATTAGAGTGTTTTGGGGCACTCTGGTCCCCCTGAAAAAACCTTCCCTGGGGACCCCAAGACCCAAATCCCTTGAGTCTCACAATAAAGGGAAATAATCCTTTTTCCCTTCCCCCCTCCAGGTGCTCCTGGAGAGATACACAGACACAAGCTCTGTGAATCCAAACAGAGTGACTCCCCCTCTCCGTTCCCAGTCCTGGAAACAAAAGCACTTTCCTCTTCACCCAGAGGAAATGCAAAATCAGGCTAGCAAATCCAACACACACAGATCTCCCCCTGATTTCTTCCTCCACCAATTCCCTGGTGAGTACAGACTCAATTTCCCTGAAATTTCCCAGAAAAGAAAACTCCAACAGGTCTTAAAAGAAAGCTTTATATAAAAAAGAAAGAAAAAATACATACAAATGGTCTCTCTGTATTAAGGTGACAAAATACAGGGTCAATTGCTTAAAAGAATATTGAATAAACAGCCTTATTCAAAAAGAATACAAATCAAAGCACTCCAGCACTTATATTCATGCAAATACCAAAGAAAAGAAACCATATAACTTACTATCTGATCTCTTTGTCCTTACACTTAGAAACAGAAGATTAGAAAACAGAAACTACTTCTCCAAAGCTCAGAGAAAGCAGGCAGACAGAAAACAAAGACTCAGACACAAAATTCCCTCCACCCAGAGTTGAAAAAATCCGGTTTCCTGATTGGTCCTCTGGTCAGGTGCTTCAGGTGAAAGAGACATTAACCCTTAGCTATCTGTTTATGACAGAAGCAGCACTGCGAGTGTCTGCATTTCTACCCTGAAACCCTCCAAGTATGTCTCCAAGGCCACAATTCAGATGGCATCCCTGAGGCATTTGTAAGGGCACTGGGCCAAGTCTGATGATCAAGATCACTCCGAATGGCCATCAGCTGGTCATTCAGGAAATCTTGAATCTCTGAGCAGGCCAAATCCCACTTCAATATCTTCCCTGCCTCAGTAATGTTAAGTACCATCCTTGTTAGCAAATCCTGGGTTATGGAGCTGAGGGTGGAGATAACATGCAATTTGCCAATTCCAGTCTGTACGTGTGCTCCAGTAATAAGTCCCGTGTCTCTCTCTAGCTGCCCTAGTTTTTCCTCGTGCAATTGGCCTTTGTAAAGAGTCCAAATTGCTGCTGCACTATTGGCATTCAAATCTCTTTTCCTTCTTGAGACGATCCATGCCCTTTGCTCTGCTAACCAAATGGCAGCCCCCTTGGATCAATTTGGGTATACAGAGGTGACCTGAAAACTGGGTAATGGCAGTGTGAATGTTACAATCCCTAGTGTGGCATTAACTAGTGTCCATCGATATCCTAGCACATCTCTCTTTGGTATAGTGTCATACCGCCTTTGTTGGTTAACAATTCTCATATAGCTCCGAGAAGGTTCACCATTAAGGGCGTCGGCAGGGGAATACTGCAGTATGGTGCAGGTTAAGTTACTGGTTATCGGGATTACTTCAGTGCAGGTAAAATTGCCATCAGTGGAACACACTTTCGGAGTGCGAGTTTGATCATTTACTACTTGGGTAAGCAAATAACAATGAGGACCCCTTCCTTCCAATATATTGCAGGCTCTGGGAACAGCCATCATGGCAACCCGGTTATGAAACCCACTAATCTCAATGATGGATTCTTGAAGCTGTTTGTAGTGATCTCAAACACTTCTATCTCTACTGACCCATCTGTTTTCCACTCAATCTTTCGCTTGTATGAGATATTCTGAATCTTAAAAAAATAAATTTTCCAAACAATATTTAAATAAATCACTAAGGTCTGAAGGCCTTGGCCATTGAGTCCCATCTGAATATATGGGATTGCTGATGTTTGGGTAAGTTACAGGGATGATAGTGGTTGTGGAGGAGATGGTGGGGGCAGTGTCCATGGCAACAAGGCACTTTGGTATTCATGATCCGGAAGCCAATTAGGCAGGGCAGTGCAGCCTGATGGTACTTGTCCATAAGTGCAGAGCCTAGCCCAGTCCACCACTCAACCTCACACTCCCAATCATGGTCCCTCCAAATTCCTCCCTGCCAATTTATAATACTCCATCTCCTCCACCAGGGCCAATTCTTAATGTCTTTTGTAGTCAGAAATCCCTGGATTTTGGCAGTTTTGGAGAAGTGAGTGTTCCTTCTTCTTTCCCGGTATAGTTGTGGTGCAAGATCATGCAGGGGAAAGCTTACTAGCATGTCGCCTTATAGTGGTTTGGTATCTTTAACAGATGCTGACTATATGATGGTTCTGTTAGTGGACAAAGGAGAGGTTACTAGCACTTCACCTTGACTTTGTTTCCCATTGTCCAGGAGGGAAAGAGGTATCAGAAAGAGAGAGAGGTTGATCAGTAGTCAGAGCTGCATCGTCTTGAGGTGGAGGTCCTTATTGCAGTGAGACACGTGGGTCCAGGCAGTTAGGCCTTGACACTTCACAGCAGTGTTGGTAGTCAGCAAAACTTGAAAAGGGCCTTTCCAGCATGGGGTTAGAGCGATCTTTCGTTGATGGGCCCCCTGGTTCCAATGAATGGCAGGGCTGCTCAGGAGGCTTAGGCAGTGTCTCTTTCACCTGTGAATAAAGAGACCGAACACATTTCATTAATGCCTGACAGTTAAGCATTGTCTCATCCATCAAATGAACGTTCATTTGAGCAAGGGTCAGAGGAGGCGCTGCTGGAAGTTGCATCGGCCTCCCTGTCAGGATTTCATGAGGGTTAAGTCCAGTCTTTAGGTTGAGGGTGGCCTTCATGCTCATTAATGCTAACAGAAGGACATCTGGCCATTTTAGGTTTGTTTCCAGACAGATCTTGGCAAGTATATTTTTCAAAATCCCATTCTGACATTCTACTGTCCCCAGGGGAGCTCTAGGCACCAGCTAAACAAGCAGGTTCCTAGGGCGGCAAAATATATGGGACGGGATAATGCTGGGGCCCCAGCTCATACCTCAAGCAGCGTCCTGGGCTGGATACTGACCACCCTGGGGGGAAGTATCCAGCCTTTTTTTCTGCCACCGGGTGTGACGGGGCACAGAGCCAGCTAATTGGGGAGTGTGTCCTTGCCGCTCTCCCGCAGTCAGTGGCCACCCCCAACCCCTCAGGTGGGAGCCGGTAAGGCAGCCCTGCTCTGGCTGCGGAGGATGGGCCCCTCTTCCTCGGCTTGTCCCCCCCGCTGCAAGCCAAGGAGCAGCCTGTCCTCTGCAGCCGGGGCAGTGCCGCGCCACCGGCTACCACCTCGGGGGTGCAGGGGTGGCCACTGACCGAGGGAGAGCGGCGCGAACAAGCCAAGGACGAGTGGCCCATCCTCTGCAGCCAGGGCAGGGTCGGACTACTTGCTCTGCTTGGGTGGTGGTGGAGGTGGCCGCTGACCGTGGAAGAGCAACACGAGCTGGTAGCGCGGCCTTTCCGTGGTTGGAGAGGATGGGCCACTCCTCCTTTGCTTGTGCCTGCCACTCTCCCATGGCCACCCCCTTGTGACGATACGGTTCTGGCAGGACCCAACTGAGAGTGCCTATTCAGGACCAATTGCTCAAACAGGGCAGTCACAGCCCAAGGCTGGGGTTTTTCCACCTCCAAGGCAAACCAAACCAACCAGACAAAAAGGACTTCGGTTTCACCCCACTGGCCAACCACAAGTCACACAAGCAATTTCCTTAGACACTCCAATATCCCAGTATCACCACCAGTGCCACCCGTCCTGGGGATGAATGGTTATGAAAACCAACACCCCAATAAAAGAAAACGGTTCTCTCGATCCCAAAGTATCAAGCCCCAGACCCAGGTCAATATACACATCAGATCTTACCCACAAATCACACTGTTACCAATCCTTTAGAATCTAAATCTAAAGGTTTATTCATAACGGGAAAAAGGTAGAGATGAGAACTAGAATTGGTTAAATGGAATCAATTCCATACAGTGATGGCAAAGTTCTTAGTTCAGGCTTGTAGCAGTGATGGAATAAACTGCAGGTTCAAAATCATGTCTCTGGAGAACATCTCCCACTGGGATGGGTCATCAGACCCTTGTGTAGAGCTTCAGTTAGTAGCAAAGTCCCTTCAGAGGTAGGAAGCAGGATTGAAGACAAGATAGGGATGAGGCATCAGCCTTATATAGGCTCTTCCAGATGTAAGAACACTTCTTTGTTCTTACTGTGGAAAATTACAGCAAAATGGAGTCTGGAGTCACATAGGAAAGTCCCTGCATACTTTGCTGAGTTACAAGGCATATCTGCCTCCTCTCAGTGGATCAGTTGTGTAGCTGACGGTCCTTAATGGGCCATCAAGCAGGCTAATCAGAGCTAACACCAACTTGTCTGGGGTGTTACCCAGAACTACAGCATCAATTTGAAATACAGACAGTATACAGCCAATATTTATAACTTTAACTACAAAACGATACAGACATACAAACAGCATAATCATAACTAGTAACCCATAACCTGGTCTTAGATACCTTATATGACCCCTTGTACATAAGATTTGGTGCTACTACAAGACCTTGGTTGCAAACCATGCTCTATACGGTTTCAGTTTATACCAGTAACGTCACACCCCTTGTCATAAACAGATAGCTAAGGGTTAATGTTCTTTTACCTGGAAAGGAGTAACCTGAAACACCTGACCAGAGGACCAATCAGGAAACAAGACTTTTTCAAATCTGGGTGGAGGGAAGTTTGTGCGTGAGTCCTTTGTTCTTTGTCTTCTGTCTGTCCCTCTTGGCTATGGGAAAGATTTTTCTGCCTCCTGCTTTTCTAATCTTCTGTTTCCCAGTGTTAAGTACAAAAGATAAGATAGTGATTTATATGGTTTTTTTATTTTGTATTTACATGGTGTAGTTGCTGGAGTGGTTTGAATTGTGTTCTTTTGAATAAGGCTGTTTATTCACTTTTTTCCTTAAGCAATTGACCCTGTATTTGTCACCTTAATACAGAGAGATCATTTTTATGTATTTTTTCTTTCTTTTTATATAAAGCTTTCTTTTTTAAGACCTGTTGGAGTTTTTCTTTAGTGGAGGACTTCAGGGAATTGAGTCTGTAGCTCACCAGGGAATTCGTGGGAGGAAGAAGTCAGGGGGAAACGAAAATCTCTGTGTGTTAGATTTACTAGCCTGACTTTGCATACCCTCTGGGTGAAGAGGGAAGTACTTGTGTTTTCCAGGACTGGAAATAAGAGAGGGTGGAATCCCTCTGTTTAGATTCACGGAGCTTGCTTCTGTGTATCTCTCCAGGAACCCAGGGAGGGAACACCTGGAAGGGAGAAGGGAAGGGAAATGGTTTATTCCCCTTTGTTGTGAGACTCAAGGAATTTGGGTCTTGGGGTCCCCAGGGAAGGTTTTTGGGGGGACCAGAGTGCCCCCAAACACTCTAATTTTTTGGGTGGTGGCAGCTTTACCAGGTCCAAGCTGGTAACTAAGCTTGGAGGTTTTCATGCTAACCCCCATATTTTGGATGCTAAGGTCCAAATCTGGGAATAGGTTATGACTCCCCCACCCCCCAGCAGCAGCCCCAACCCTTGGCCCTGGGAGCGGCGGTAACGGGAGACGTATCCACCTCAAGCCAAGGGGTATGTGTTTGGGGGAGGGGGACAGCGGAGGAATCTGGGAAAGGAATAGTGGGAGTACAGGAGTGTCTCCTCACTAGTGACTTGGGAGAGGATGCCCAGGACAGAATGGCTGATTCAGCATCTGTGCATCCAGGCACTCAGCCTGTGACTCAAGTTTGAGAGGGGACTGTGTTACTGGCCTCCTGGAGGGGAGCAGTCACACAACTGACCTCTTGTGGATAGAGAGAGGGGTGACAGAGGGTAACTCTATCCAGTTCTATGGTGTGCTTGTGAAAATGAGCTGCCTATTTAGAAACATAGAATCACAGAAAATTAAGATTCAAAGTGATCTCAGGAGGTCATCTAGTCCAATACCCTGCTCAGAGCAGGACCAAACCAACTAAATCATCCCAGCCAGGAGTTTGTCAAGCCTGACCTTAAAAACCTCAAAGGATAGAAATTCTACCACCTCCCTGGGTAACCCATTCCAGTGCTTCACCACCCTCCTAGTGAAATAGTGTTTCCTAATATCCACGCTAGCCCTCCCTCACTGCAACTTGAGACCGTTGCTTCTCGTTCTGTCACCTGCACCACTGAGAACAGCCAAGCTCCATCTTCTTTGGAACCCTCCTCCAAGTAATTGAAGGATGTTATCAAATCTCCCTTCAGTCTTCTCTTCTGCAGACTAAACAATCCCAGTTCCCTCAGCCTCTCCTCATAAGTCATGTGCCCCAGCCCCCTAATCATTTTTTTGCCCTCTGCTGGATTCTCCCCTATTTGTTTATATCCTTTCTGTAGAGGGGAGGCCCAAAATTGGACGCAATGCTCCAGATGTGGCCTCACCAGTGCCAATTAGAGGGGAATAATCACTTCCCTCGATCACCCAGCAATGCTTCTAATATTGCAGCCCAATATGTAGTGGTCACATGACACACTTTGCTTCGGGTCATGTGTCCGCCCTGACCTCGGAAAAATATCCCCGTGGGTGGGACTTCTGGTGATAGGTGGGCGGGGTTTAAGGGTCAAGGGGCAGAGTTTTAGGGATCAAAGGGTCAGTTTGGGTTTGATTGATCGTAGGCCCCTAATAGTAGCACTGGACACCCTTAGGGGCTCTTGCTTTTCAAAAGGGTGGCTTTGTCAATTTAGTATCAGCTCTTCTTGAAGGAAGGATTGATTCTTGAACCATGAGAGGTAAAGTAACAAATCCAGTGGGCTAGCCACACCCTCAATCTCATCCAAGCCCCCAGGTCACCCTTCATATTGGAATCTGGGTTTAGATGTCATACTCCAAGGAGAGTCTCTTATACATCAGTCTCTGTGTCCCAGGACAACAAGCTATTCTTCTCAGTCACTTTAGCCCATGCTTAGCAGACCCGCTGGATGATAGAGAGATGTTGGAATTTGTGGGCCCCTTCTGTTAGTGGGCATGCTGGCAGGGTGGGATTCAGTAGTATGGAAACCGGACACTCTTGGAGGCCCTTGCCTTCCAAAAGGGTAGCTTTGTAAATTTAGTGTCAGGTGTTCTGGAACAAGAGTCCTTGGACATTTGGGACTTCACTTTCTTTTGAAGCTTGCTGAAGGTTTGTTTGAGGCACATTAACATCTGTTTGAGCACTGTAACTTTGCTCCTTGGAGGAGAGGGTGCCCTAGCTCTGGAGGCCTTTGGTGACTTTGGGGGAGAACGGTCAGGATTCCCAGTTGCTTTCTCCCCAACTTGCCAAAGCCCTGTTGTACTCGTAGCAATGGACACCATCTTTGGTTGCTTGGTGGGAGCCGTTTTCCCCATTCCATCCTGCGTCTTGCTCTTGCCTGCAGGAAGGAGCCACAGCACTGGCATCTTGTTGCGGTTGGATGATGCTGAGGAGTCTCCTGGAGTCCATCGCCTTGGAATTCCATGGGATCTTGTGGGGAAGTCAGCACCTGCAGAGCCAGCTGGTCTCTCGCGTCGAAGCTTATTGCACTTCTTACAGAATTTGTTTGGCTGCTGGTTCCTGGAGAGCTTTGAATTCACAGTTCCAACGAACCCCTGTGAATCCACGATGTCTTGAAGACCCGGCAGCTCAGCAGATGTCTCCTTCTGAGTTTTCTTACCCTTCATCTTTCCTGGATATGTCTTGTGGCACTGCTGGCAAACTGAGACCTGGCCCACCATGAGGTGGGAGCTGCTCAACATTTCTGTCAGCTGCTTGATCTGCAGGTCGTGTGCAGCCTGTCCAGCAAGGAGAGAGTCAAGGTTGAATCTTGTGAGCTGTTCAGAGCCTGGTGCCTCTGGGGCAACCTGGTGGCATTGGGTCCTGGGAAGATCTGCCCTGCTCTCACCTGCCTGTGCCCCTGGCCCAAGGCAGGAGCCTTCTCCCAAGATCACCTTCCTCTCCATGTGCAGCTCCAGCTTCTCTTCAGTCCCTTTGGTGCCGCTCACACTGGTAAGGGGCTTTTTCAACTCGCTCCTACAAATCTGGAGTGTAGCTTCAAGGGTCTCTTCTGCTATTGTGGTTCCTGGAGGTGGCGATGTCAGACCCACCATTGCTGGCAGAGTGCAGTGATCTGGGTTAATCTGGTTTCCTGACACGCCATCATTCCTACCTGTCTTCATGGTGGTATCTTCCACTGGCATTGGAGGACATGTGGAAGAAGAAGAGCTTGTGCTTTGCCTCCCCGTCTGCAGGAAATCGGTCTCCATCTCACTGAACTCCACACTGGCTCCCCTGGCTTGGACGGCGTGAGGCAGCTTTTCCGGGGGCTCTGGGTCCAGAGTGAGCAGCCCGCTCTGCATGTCGAGATGCTCATGCCTTATGTGGAATTCGATGGGGTGGGCAGGCTGTTGTCCCATTGTTGGGAATGCCACTGTCCTGTGCTTGCCTGGCTCCCTATGGGGGCGGAGTGGCCTAGGCAAGGCAGTCTCTCTCAGGAGGGGAGCATCTCTGTGCGACTCTCTCACAATCTTAGGAAACGCCTTCATTTGGATCTCTGAGCATTTCTGAGCCACGTGAACCTGCAGCTTGACCCAGGCTGTGGGCACAAGCCTGGCCAGGATGGCATCAGGAGATGCCATGATCCTGTAGGCCTTTTGGGGCAGGGGACCCCAGGGGCAGACACATGGCTCCTGGATCTCCTGTGCATGCTGAGGGCTGGTGTCGGATCTCAGGGGCTTTGAGACCTTTTCTGGAAATCCACAAATGGGCCGGTCTGTGTTGAATGTCCATTGCTGCTTGGTGTCCTGCTCACCCAGCAATGGCTCCCCTGGGATGGGGGTTTGTGGAGCCCCCAGTTGGCTCTGCAGATGTTTCTGTCAGATGTTGAAGTCTGAGCCATGCTCTGACATCTAGTTCAGACCTATGTTCTGCTCTCGCCGGTCTCGTCTGCTGTGGGCAGGAGGACTGGGAAGAGGCTGGGCTTGGATGAGATGAGTGGATCCTTCCCAGCTTGGGACAGTCATGATCTCCCTTGTGTGGCAGAGGGGCTCTGACCAAGTCATGAAGGCTTCTCTCAGGGAAAAGGAGTGGGACTCCAGAGGGAAGAGGTGGTGGATTCCATAGGGGAATAGGAGAACTGGCTCATGGCAGATTTCAACGCACTCGGCCTGTGGGAGAGAGCAGACAGGGACAGATGAGACATGGTCACTGTCACTCCCACAATGACCCAGACAGCTTTCCTGTTCATTGCCCCGCTGGTCTCTTCCATGCCCTTGGTGACTGGTAGGGAAACTCTGGCTCATACTGGGCTTCAGTCCAGGAACTCTCAACCCAGCAGTTCTGGGCTTTCCTCTCCAAGCCTGGACTGCTTCCTACTACTCCTGGTTCCCCTCCATGTCCTGGGTGCACCAGCTCCAAACATTCCCCCCTCTTTCGAGGGAGGGGCTGCCCTTTCCCAGCAGCAGCCCCTGTAGGTTGCCAGCTTCCTGGCTTTATAGGCCTGCCTATGAGTGCCCAGCTGAGCCGGCTTGAAATCAATTCCCTGCTCCCTGGCTCTTCCTCCACTTGCACCCTGTGGAGTTAATGGGCCTGCCTGGCCATCTGAGCCCCTTCCAGTGCTATGTGGGATGGACACTCCCTCACGGAGTGTCATTTGATTGCTTTTTCTTTCAAACACAGCACGGGCACATGCTAGACAGTCGCCTGCTGGCAGATATTGCCGTACAGAAGGATTTGATCATACTCATAACCCTAATTTGTAATCTCTGCATTTAATTTCTGATAATCCCTCATCTCACTTTCACTGGTCTGTCACCTTGGAAGCTAAAGCCTCTTAGTGGCTTTTTCCCTGTTATTTTAGGATCCTGGAGTGTCTGGTTGTCTCTGCTCCCTCCTCTGTACATTCACTATCCCCTCCCACCCAGCCCCCAGTCTGGTGCCCCCCGGTTTGTGGGCAGTCAGTTGCCTTATGGTATCAGAACTTCATCCAGGTGTCTGGCCACATACTGTAGCCTCCTCTCAAAGAGCCTGAGGCTGTGAGCCAAGGGGAGCTTCTCCAGGGGCACAGGGCAGCTGTGGACAGAGAGAGCAGATAGCTGAGTGCAGGCCCTGCCCTCAGGCCATCTTTTACCCAGAGGTGCAGCACCAAAAGGCTCCCTATCCCATTCTCCACCAAGGCAGGCTCTTCCCATGCAATACCCGGGCCTTGGATGTTCTGCTTTGGGGTTAGCTGGATTGTAAGGTGAACCCTGTCTAGTGCTGAGGAGGTGAGAGTGTATCCTGCTGGCAGCATGTGTATCATGTCCCACCCACAGAAGCTAATCAACATATGGGATAACAGCCTACTAAAGCTGTCAACTAATGCAGCTACCTCTTTAGCTCTAAGAGGTGCTTTATGCTACAGAGCTGAAGGTCCAGGGTTCAAATGCTACAGGGAACCTATCTTGTGAGACAGGAGGAGGGGCCATTACCCAAGTGCTGCCAGATCCCTTTCACCCTACTCACAGTACCAGAAAGGCCAGCCTTCCTCCTGACATCTCCACCTCACCTCCCTGGGGAGCACTGGGCTGCTCCCAGAGAATATTTTCTTCCCCTCTCGGCAGGGGAGGATGGTCCAGTCCAGTCGATACAGTCTACCCACACACACACACTGTCCCAGGTTAAATGAACCGTGTGATGCTCGAGGAAGGAAACGACCAACTGTACGAGGTGTGGGGATGTATTAGAGATGGCAACTTCTGCTGGGTGGGAATGAACTGCATGATTCTAAAGGAGAAGAGTTGCTTGCCTGGTACATAGGTCGGGGCAGGGGAAGGATTACTCAGGCTACTGCCCCTGGGTGGGGATGAATTGCATGACGCTATAGGATAGGACTGACTCACTGCAGATTTATGGAGAGGGGCATTGCTTACCATGTCTCTAGGGATGCACAAGCCTCCTCCAACTCTTCCTCACAGCACCCAAAAGCTGCCAGAAGTGAGACATAAAGGAGACATTAAGCTGCTTGGGCACCCTCTGCTTCCTAGCACTCTAGAGCCCCAGATTTCACAGGCAGCCTGTGAACGGAGCCCCAGCCAGTGCCTCTGCATGACTCTGGGCACGACTGTGCCTTCGCAGGAAGGGGGGAGGCAGGTAATGGAATAGACTCTATTTCTCTGCTTTGCATGGGGCCTGAGTCTGCCACCGCAGCTGTGGGGTCAGGGGCTGCTCACCTTTCGGTTTCTTCTTTCTCTCTCTGTGCCTCCTCTTCCTCGGAGAAGCCTGCCACACACAGAAAAAGCAGCAGGATTAGAAGAGAACTCCTCAATAAATCTGAGAGAACAATGAGACAGAGGTGACTGCCATGTGGGGCCAGAGGGAAGTTTTTCCTTGTGGGAGAGTATTGCACTATAAGGCTTTATGGGTAGGCATTGTGCTTTCCAGTGATGCAGACAATATAGGGCACACAGCACAACCCATAACAGAGGTCACTGGAACAATCCAGGGGTTGGAGAAACAGGAATTGCTGGTACCAGGAGCCTGCAGAGTTTATAAGCATTGAAGGAGAGAGCCTGCAAAGTTCTCTCTCCTGCAGAGATGATAAAACCCTGCAGGTTTTAGGATTGCAGGGTATGCAACTAACCCCAGATACCATGCACAGATTTCAGACCTAGATACATATTTAGGGAATGCATGCTATTGGGGTTTTATCGGCATGCATTTGGGATGGCCATGCTGCTCCTGAGTGGTGAAACCATGAATGGGTTATGCAAATCCTCCCAAACAAGTGCTGATATAACCCCAAAATCATCCTTAAACGGCAGCTCTTTTACACCAAAAAACAACAACAACAGTTTGGAATGAGTTCAGCCCACTTGCCTGGGAGCTGCAAAGTTTCTTGAAGGTAAACTGCACTGCTTGCAGCTTAACTCTCCAGGTATTCCTTTCACAGGCTAGATCTTTCTGGCCTGGGCTCAGCCCCTGCCCTCCCCCACCCCCCACAGTTTAGTTCCTTTATTTCTCCAGGTGTTTTCAGCAGTCTTCCTTTTTTGGGCAGGGAGGTGGTGGAGAAGAACCTAGATTAATTCCCTTTGAATTCTTAAATAGGATTTGGCTATGACAGGAATCCTTTGTAGCCCAGTATGAACCTCCCCTCCCTCCTTTTGAAAAAATATCACCAGTCCAAAATGATGTCCCTCTGAGGGAAGTGGGATTGTTTAGTCTGCAGAAGCGAAGAAAGACGAGGGATTTGCTAGCTGCTTTCAACTACCTGAAAGGGGGTCCCAAAGAGGATGGATCTAGACTGTTCTCAGTGGTAGCAGATGACAGAACAAGGAGCAATGGTCTCAAGTTGCAGTGGGGGAAGTTTAGGTTGGATATTAGGAAAAACATTTTCAGTAGGAGTGTGGTGAAGCTCTGGAATGGGTTACCTAGGGAGGTGGTGGAATCTCCTTCCTTAGAGGTTTTTAAGGGCAGGCTTGACAAAGCCCTGGCTGGGATGATTTCCTTGGGAATTGGTCCTCCTTTGAGCAGGGGCTTGGACTAGATGACCTCCTGATGTCCCTTCTAACCCTGAGATTCTATGGATTCTATGATTTTGTGAGGTGACATGATCACATGATCCTGCAGTGTCAAAGCAGCATCCTAGGAAACTTCAGGAAGGAGGAAGATTACTATCTTCCAAGTCATATTGTCCTTGCTAGTACCCCATCCAGGCTGATTGCTTACAGTTTGGGGGCATTCCCCTGGTGCAAGCACTTTTGTAATTGATACAGAGCCCATATTCCTAACTTCAAATACAGAAATGAAACATCCATACAAATAGGATAATCTCATCAGTACATTTTTATCTGCAGCAATTTTGTATTTAGTTCCATGTCATTGAAAAAATATTGACTAGCAACAGTACTGATCCCTGCAGAGCCCCATTAGAAACACCCACATACGATGAGCCCTTTGACAATTACTTTTTGAGATCTGCCAGTTCGACATTAGCCTGTTCTCAATCCGTTTAACCTATGCTCCATTGATATTTTGTACAGTGCTAATTTTTTATCCAAATGTCCTGCAGTACTTGTATGCATAAACAGGGGAATCTCAAGTTGGAGGAGAGAGGTTATTTTACCTCTGTATTTGGCACTGGTGCAACCGCTGCTGGAATCCTGCATCCAGTTCTGGTGTCTAACATTCAGGAAGGATGTTGATAAATTGCAGAGGGTTCAGAGAAGAGCCATAAGAATGATGAAAGGATTAGAAAACATGCCTTGTTGTGATAGACTTTAGGAGCTCAGTCAATGTTGCTTAAAGAGGTTAAAGGTGGTTTGAGGAAAAGTCTATAAATCCCTACATGGGGAAGAAATAATTACAAATGGGCTCTTCAATCTAGCAGAGAAAGGTCTAACATGGTCCAATGGCTGGAAGTTGAAACAAGACAAATTCAGACAGGAAATAAGGCATCCATTTTTAACAGTGAGAAGAATTAACAATTGGAACAATTTACCAAGGTCATGGTGGATTGATTCTCCATCATGGCAGTTTTTAAAATCAAGATTGGACATTTTAATAAAAGGTATGCACTAGGCATTATTGTGTGGAAATTCTTTGGCCTGTGTTAGACAGGAGGGTCAGACCAGAAGATCACAATGGGCCCATCTTGCCTTGGAATGTATTAAAAACAACACCTTACAAAAGTCTAAGTTTGTCACATCTATGTTTGACATGGACTATTTTCCATAAAACATTGTTAACCTGCTTTAATTATATACCTGTCTTTTAATTCTTAATTGATTCATTCCCATATCAGTTTGTCCATTATTTCAGGCTCACTGGCCTATAAGAACCCGGGTCAACCTCCCGTACCTTTTTGAATATTGAAAAAACATTAGCACACTTCCAGCCTTCTGAAATTCCCTCAGAAATCCTAAATTGGTTAAAAAATTAATGTCAGTGGGCCAATAACCTCCTGAGCCAGCTCTTTGAGGACTCTTGGGTGGCGATGATCCAAACCCTCTGATTTTAAAATACTTATATTTGGATCCTGCATTCAGCTGGCATCAATCCAGCCTTTCCATCTCTCTAGAAATCTCACTTACCTCAGATTTGGGGAGCCTTATCACAGCATAACAGACCAGAAAGAGCAGCATGAATTTCAGGATCGTTAGGCAGGAGGCAGAGTTGAGATAGAGGAGGAGTGAACTCATTTCCCCGGGCTCAAACACTAAGACACTCTCAACACAGACACTCTCAAACCAGCAACAGTTACCCAGGCTACACCTGAGGGCAGGTTGCTGCTCTGGCATCAGGCAGGCGCTGATGTCGTGTCCAGGTCACAATGAGGCTGCCCTCCTGCAATCTCCCTCTAGTCTATGAGGTGTCAGTGCTGTACTTAGATCAGGAGATGGGATGGGGAACCACTAAACTGAGCTGAGCTGCTGAGCTCAGAATAAGTCAGGAGAGAGGGCATCAGGTTTCCCAGGAAAACCCTGGGTCTTTTCCGAGCTCTGACTCTCAAGCCCTTAGGCAAGGGACATTTTTTCCCTACTTATGGGAACTCCTAAACCCCCTGTGACTGAAGCAGAATCTCCCAGCCTGAAGTGAGAAGCAGCCCTGATGTGATTATCTAGTGCTACGTGTGCAGAAAAGCTTTCACGGTATTGCCAGCCCAAGCATTCCAACACCATGAGCTGGGCCCCACCCAAATCATGAGATTGGCTTCAAAATAATGAGATCTTCCAAAAACATTCATCTGGGGAACTTTTCATTTGCCTTCTGCTGTCTGAGCCGCTAAGTTGCACTCAATTCACGTTCTCCAGCTTCTCTCTGCAACTATCAGGGCTTCAAATTGGCTAACAAATAAAATAAAAGAAAGAGCAGAGATTCTCAAATAAATTACTTGACTCCAACAGTGGGCGCTTTAAGAAAAGCACCCTATATCATAAAATAATAAAGAGCCCTATCTCTTATCTAACATGTTCAATGAATAGACCTCAAAGCACTTTAAAAAGGAGGTCTGTAGCATTAGCCCCCTTTCGAGAGGGGAAACTGAGGCAAAAAGAAGCGCAATGAGTTGCCCAAAGTCACCCAGAACGACAGTAGCAGAGCCAGGACTACCACTTAAGTCTTCTGAGTTCTATCTAGTGCTCTATCCACTAGGCCACAGTGCATTTGAAGGAAGGGGTCATAGTCAATATATTCCTGTAGTGGTTCTTTTGGGCTCTTCCAATACCATTCTTATTGAAGTTACACATTTTGACCTGTGGCCTGTGTTGGCACAGTGACATCCTTGTTAAAATGAGTTTCTCACAGCAGGTTGCATCTGAGTTCTTGAGTGAGGAAGGGTCCTCTCATGGATCAGTAACTGGGTGAACCATAGGAAAGAAAGCGTAGGAATACTGCATGTAGATGTGGTCTCCCCATCTCAAAAAAGATATCTTGGAATTGGAAAAGATTCAGAAAAGGGAAACAAAAATGATTAGGGGTGTGGAACAGCTTGCATAGGAGGAGAGATTAATAAGACTGGGATTTTTCATTTTAGAAAAGACAATTACAGAGGATATGATAGAGGTCTATAAAATCATTATTTGTGTGGAATAAATAAATAAGGAAGTGTTATTTACTCCTTCTCAGTACAAAAGAACTATGGGTCACCACATGAAATGAATAGGCAGCAGGTCGAAAAGAAATAAAAGGAAGTATTTCTTCACTCAATGCATAGTTAAGCCAGGGAACTCTTTGCCAGAGGATGTTGGAAAGACCAAGACTATGAGAAGGTTCAAAAAAGAACTAGATAATTTCATGAAACGTAGGTCATCAATGGCTATTAGCCAAGATGGGCCAGGCTGCCACACCATGTTCTGAGTGTCCCTAGGTTCTGTTTACCAGAAACGGGAAATGGATGACAGGGAATGGATCATTTGATGATTCCCTGTTCTGGTCATTCCCTCTGAAACACCTGGCATTGGTCACTGTCAGAAGAAAGGATACTGGGCTAGATGGACCTTTGGTCTGACGCAGTGTGGCCATTCTTATGTTACAGTTGTTCAGCCTCCTTGACACCTGTGATGTCATAATCCTGCTCGGTTCTCCAGTCCTCCTTGGAGTCTGGATGGAAAGACAGGGTAGATGTCACCTAGTGAGCTGGGCCTGTAAGAGCAACCTGTGTTCAAGCAGAGAGGGGCTTCTGGGAGAGCAGAGTCAGGGCTCTGTTAAAGAGCCGGAGACAAGGGCCTGGCCTGAGTTTAACCCACCAAACTTCAATTGCACCCGTACCCATAATAATTCCTTTGTATTGCAGGGATAGTGAGAAAGTTCAGTCTGTTCTGACAGCAGAACTCCCTCTTGTGGAGAACAACACAAATATGCAAATTGGGAAAGTTGGGGATGCCAGTACCCTGAGTTGCTTCGATTTGGAGGAAAGACACCACAGTGCAGTAAAACTGCTCAGACTATTCAAAAAAATCCTTCCGTTGATAAGACAACAATCTGTAGATTAACTAAGACGCCTCATAAATCGAAACATGCTCTTATCATTATAGCAATACAGCACATACAGTCAAAGAAAAATAACAGTATCCGACATACAGATTTCTTCAGTACAGTCTTTGTTTAATTCTGAGCTGATGGTGTCAAATTTGCAGATAAAGTGAAGCTCAGCAGTTTCTCTTTGGAGTCTGGTCCTGAAGTTTTTTAGCTGCAGGATGGCTACCTTTAAATCTGCTATTGTGTGGGCAGGGAGGTTGAAGTGTTCTCCTACAGCTTTTTGTATATTGCCCTTCCTGATATCTAACTTGGATCCATTTATCCTTTTACATAAGGATTGTCCAGTTTGGCCGATGTACATAGCAGAGGTGCATTGCTGGCACATGATGGTGTATATTACATTCGTGGACGTGCAGGTGAATGAACTGGTGATGGTGTGGCTGGTCTGGTTAGGTCCTGTGATGGTGTCGCTGGTGTAGGTGAACTGGGGTCTTTATATGGGTTACCAGAAAATCTAATTACAGCAGTGAGGATTGTTTTTAATAAAGTATTGGAAGAGATCTAAACCTTCCTGATTTACAGCACAAAATATGTGTAAGTGCTGGGTGTCAGGAGGAAACTTTCCCTGGAAGCAGGTTATCTCATAGCCGCCTATTGAAAGGCTTCTTCCACCTTTCTCTCCAGCATTAGAAACTGGCTACTGGGTTACAAGGAACACAGGTCTTATCCAGTCTGGCAGTGCCTATCTTCCCATCAGTGGTGTAAATCCAAGACTGTGTTTTTGATGATCTTCCTTGAGATCCTGGGAGTCTCTAGACTTGCACTGAGAGCAGAAAGATGTCTTGTTAAATATAATCTAGTTTCCTGTTCTTTTTCCCTTCAGGAAGGAAAGTTGAAAACTCCTGGGACCTGCCCAGTACATTATGTCAGCTGTCAATGACACCAAATCCAACTCTGAAGTGTTACTTCTCACCCGGATACTTGAACTGGAAGATATCCATCTCTGGATCTCTATCTCTATCTCTTTCTGCTTATTGTATGCTATTTCGAGAGTAGGAAATTCAGTCATTCTGTTCATTATAAAAACAGATCCAAGCCTCCATGAGCCCATGTACTTTTTTTTTCCATGTTGGCCGTCACAGACCTTGGCTTATCGGTAACCACCATGCTGACGATACTGGGCATATTCTTGTTTAAATCTAGGGAGATCAGCCTCGATGCCTGTTTTGCTCAGCTGTTTTTCATCCACTCACTTTCATACATTGAATCGTCCGTGCTCTTGTTGATGGCCTTTGACCGCTTTGTCACGATCTGCAATCCTTTAAGATATGAGTCAGTCTTAACACCCTCAAAAATAGCCTAGATGGGACTGGTATGTGAGCTAAGGGCAATGGCCCTAATATTCCCACTCCCCTTTCTCCTGAAGTGGTTTCAATACCATCGAGCTAATGTCCTTTCCTATTCCTTCTGTGTGCACCAAGAGGTCATATAATTAGCTTGTTCAGATATCACAGTCAACAGAATCTATGACTTGTCCATTGCACTCTTAACAGTGGGGTTAGACTCGCTGCTCATCTGCTTTTCTTATGTGATGATCCTCAGAACAGTGCTGATCATCACATGCCACATGGACTCCCTCAGGGCCCTGAACACCTGTGTGGCCCACCTCTGCGTTGTCTTGCTTTTCTACACACCAATGCTTGGCTTGCCTGTGATACACAGATTCGAGAATAGCTCTTCTCAGTCTCTTCAGATTTTCCTGGGATACGTATACCTGCTGGCCCCGCCTCTGATGAATCCAATCGTGCAGAGCATGAAAAGCAAACACCTTCCTGTGAGGATAATCAGGATTTTCTTCAAGTGACAGGTCAGTTCATCACCTGGCTATGGCACTGGTGACTTAGAAGACAAAGAACATGGACCACAACCACCTATTCCATCCTGGACCATTACATCTGAGATGATATGAGCTACTTATCTCCACTTTGTAGAGAGGTTCAGATGAGGTCTAAGCCCTGGCACAATGAGAGATGGATGTCCTGACCCGCGGGTGAGGGAGGACAGTGCAATGGGGGAAGGAGACCAAGGGAGGCAGTGACATGAACAAAGTTCTTGTGTTTCTGGAGAGACAGGGGACTAGTGGGATGTTGGCCCATAAAAAGCCGTATCCTTGGCTGCTCAGACTTCAGAATTCCTGTTGATGCCGTTAATAAAGAGAATGGATGTGGCTATTGTTTCCCGTTAGACCTGGCCTGTCACTTTCCTGGCTCTGGTTAAAAATCTACATGCCATGAAAAAAGCTGCAGAGCCATGATCAAAGCTGTTCTGCAGTTGCAGTCCTGGCCCTTCCTGAGCAGTCTGGGTGCTGGATGATCCATGAGCGTGGCACTATGTGTGATTTCATAGAAAATGGATCATTTTTCTGTAAAATTTCAATTTCCACAATACTGCCCATCTGCAGCTGCCTGGATCCCCAAGAGAAATTGGGACTATTCATCTGTTTCTTCCTCGTAACATAAATGAAGGCTGTACTGGTGGAGTCTGTGGCTGCACTCTGGATATGGAAAGGTCAAAACCTCCCAACCAGTCACAGAATCACAGATTATTATGGTTGGAAGGGACCTCAGGAGATCATCTAGTCCAACCCCCTGCTCAAAGCAGGACCAATCCCCACTTCCCTAAATGGCCCCCTCAAGGACTGAATTCACAACCCTGGGTTTAGCAGACCAATGCTCAAACCACTGAGCTATCCCTCCCCCTCACCTGTGCTAACCAATCTGCCAATGTCTGTGGGCTATTGTGACAGGCCCTTGCAGCACATCTCTAATGAGCTTCCAGGGAGCTGGTGAGGGTCCTGGAGTAGTTGGGGAGGCCAAGAGATTGTGCGTGGGTGACCCTAGCTCCCAATGGATCACTGAGATCAGGGCATAATCTTGGGGATTCCTGGGTCTCCCCTTTTCATTCTTCAGGGAAAGGGAAGGGAGCTCCCCTCTTGGAACGAGCTGAGGGAAATTTCCATGTACAGAGACTTGTGGATTCTCTGTCCTCTGGTCAGCCCCCTGGATGTGTAATGCAGAAAAGGGGGCTGCTGCAGAGAAATCTGCTCCTATATTAATATTATTATTCTATTTTAGTTTATTTCAGCAAGATCACAGCTGTTATGGCATCATCATTACCACTCGGCCACCCTCGAAGTAGCCATGTGAGTAACAGGGATGAGAAGCCCCAATTCCAGCAAGACATCCTGCAGCAGGGCTGGTTCTGCAGTCTCATTGGGTAGCGTTAGTTTATAGCTGCTGCACAGGAAGCCAAGCAGCTAAGTGTCCCTGATGGTGAAGTGACCCCTAAGGGATATTGGGAACATGCTTCATAAAGACAGGTGCCTCTCTATCTGAACAGATGCTGCCTGCTGCCCTGCAACCTCTCTGATGACTCCTTGTCCTTTAGGGAGAAGACCTCTGGCATCAGCGGCTCCCCTTTTAGCAGGAATTGGGGACGTTGGCAGGTTTCACTCTCTTTAAAATGCAAAATGATGTGTAAAGGCTGCAAACTGTTTCCATTTGCTGATGTTCTGTGCAGCGGCAGAGGGCTCAGCTGGGCTGTTGGGGTGACTCAGTGATGGGGATGGAGGGCAGGTAGCAGTAGGTAGCTTGGGAACCCCTCCACTACATCTGCCCATGCTCCACGGTGAATAATTCAATCTACACAGAAATCTGACATTCATAGCGAGCTTACAGTGCTAAAACCCTGATTCCCTGAGCAATGATTTCTCAAGGAGTCCCATTTGTAGAGGCGCTGTGTGCTCTGGGCCCAATCCTGCCAGGCGCTGAGGAAGAAGAGACCCCACGGAATATCAGTGACTACTTCCCAAATTGCATCAGGTCTATTTGATGCTGGAAATTAAATCAGCAAATGCATTTTCAACAATTTTACTCTTTGACTGGATTGTAGATGCAAGAATTCAGAGCTGAGTTGTTCTGAGGGCCAACAAGCAAGTCTCATTTTATGCGAGGGTTCCGTTCCAGGGTTAGCACGTAAAGCGAAAACCACTAATGGTGAAACACTCATTGAGTTGAATGATGAGTGGAATCGCTGGCACTACAGATGCAGGTTTTATATTGTAATTTTTCTTTTTTTCCCTGTTTTTACCAACTGCACAAAGCTGAATTCGTGCATTTTAAATGAGCCTGAGATGCGACTTGCCTGTATTTCTGTTTCCTGACTGGCTGAAGGCTCCAGCACTTCTGCCCTGAAGTTACCCCTCAGAGTTACAGGGCTATGTTCAACTCTTTCCCTTCTCTGGTTTCCGATGGCCAAATGTCAGGATTCGTAGCTTCCTTTCTCATGGGGTGAAATCTCACCATTCTCCCACCCTCAGACTGGGCCCTGGGCTACCGCTCAATGTGGCTGTAGCACCGAGCACTGTGCCTGCTCAATAGGTCCAGCTGGGTTTGTACCTGTGGTTGACATGTGTGTGCTAAAGTACAGCTGTGTGAATGTTATGCCAAAACTTTTCATTGTAATACAAATATTACAAACACAAATTTCATGACATGTCTGCATATTGAAAGCCAGCGGCAGAGTTGTTGGAATTGCTACAGGAGGGAGCAGTGGTAACTGTTTGCAATGGCTTTGTGCTATTAACTCTCTGTTCAGTGAACAGCTGTATTGAACTCATCCCTGCTAACTGACCAGAAGCCATTTGTAATACTTATATTTAGGGTCATGCACACAATAACTCTACAATAGCCGTGCAAGACTTTCCAAAAAGTCCTGAGAAAACAGAACCGCTGGTCTGTGTTTCAGCAAAGAGGAGAGCTGAGGTGCAGGAAAGAGCAGTGTGATAGTTTTTTATGTAATTTACCTCCATCACCTGTTAAAAAAGCATGATTGAAGTAACTAGCATACTCAGCTGGATATTAGTGCAAACCTAGTGTTTGCACTATTCACCCATTTGCGATGCCAACCCCTCCCTCATGCAGCTGAAGTAACAGTCCATGTTAACTTGTAGCTTACCAGATAACTACAATCCCTTGCATGAGGACGAGATGCGGGTCCTCTGAGGAGGAAGGGGAACCTGTAGGATGATCAAACTCTCTGGATTCAGTCAACATAGGCTGGACAAAGCACTTCAGCTTCTCTTGGAGGGATTCTTGGGGTCAGAGTTTATCACTGGGAGCATTTGGTAAGGGAAAGTTAATAGATCCCAGTTCTGATCGAATTTACACACGTAAATCTGGAGTGATGTCGTTATTGAATTCAGAACCAGACCCTGAAAATTTATCCCATCTGCTGCAAAGAGGCAGTGGCATAATTTGAACTCACATGAGCAGAGAAAAAAAAATAAGGTACATAATGAGGCAATGAAACAAATTTATGAATAACTTAAATGCAAGACAGATAAACACAATGACCATTTGCACCATGCACTTGCCATATGTGTACACACATGTCATGATACAATGGGCCACACTTTGAAGTTGAGGGCTAGAAAGGGTGTCTGTGTGAATGTCATTATTGCAAACTCACACAGTGCTCAAATACGCTGTGAAACTGATCCACTAGATATAAATGGGGCCAAGGGATTAGCTGGATTCAAAGAGGGACTGGATTTACACCACAAAATATGTCTAACTAGTGGGTGCCTGGGGGAAACTTTCCCTTGGAGCAGTTAATCTCCTAGCTCCCTGTTGCAGGGATTCCTCCATCTTCCCGTGATGCATGTGTAACTGGTTACTGAGCTAGAAGGACTGCAGGTCTGATCCAGTCTGGCAGTGCCTATCTTCTTGTTGGCACATCCTATTGGGGGTGTAAATCCAAATCGATGTTTTTTCTGATCTTCCTTGAGCTTCTGGGAATCCTAGATTTGCACTCAGAGCAGAAAGATGTCTCGTTAAATATCATCTACTTTCCTCTTCCCCTTCCTTTCAAGAAGGAAAGTTCAAAACTTCTCGGACTTGCCCAGTACGGTATGTCAGCTGTCAATGACACCAAATTCACACCTGCAGTGTTCCTTCTCACTGGGATACTTGGGCAGGAAGACGTCAATCTCTGGGTCTCTGTCTTCTCCTGCTTCATGTATGCTATTTCGATAATAGGAAATTCAGTCATTCTGTTCATTATAAAAACAAATCCAATCGTCCATGAGCCCATGTACATTTTCCTTTCCATGTTGGCCATCACAGATCTTGGCTTATTGATAGCCACCATACCGACGGTACTGGGCCTATTCTTGTTTAAAATCTAGAGAGATCAGCCTTGATGCTTGTTTTCCCCAGATGTTCTTCATCCACTCTCTGCAATTCATTGAATCCTCTGTGCTCTTGTTGATGGCATTTGACTGCTTCATCGCAATCTGTAATCCACTGAGATATGCCTCCATCTTAATCCTGTCAAGAATAGCCAAGATGGGATTGGTATTTGTGCTAAGAGCAGTGGCAGTAATATTTCCACTCCTCTTTCTCCTGGAACAGTCCTAATTCTTTTGAGCCAATGTCCTCTCCCATTCCTACTGCCTGCACCAGGATGTCATGAAGCTGGTTTCTTCGGACATCACAGTCAACAACATCTATGGCTTGTTTTTTACAGTCATAACGGTGAGGTTAGACTCGCTGCTCATTTTCCTCTCTAATGCGACGATCCTCAAAGCAGTGCTGAGCATCACATCCCGAACAAAATGCCTTAGGATCCTGAACACCTGTGTCTCCCACCTCTGCGCCATCCTGCTCTTCCACATGCCAGAGTTCAGCCTGACTGTCATACACAGATTATGGAAGAGCTCTTCTCCCTTGCTTCAAATTATCTTGGACTACATCTACCTGCTGGCTCCTCCTTTAATGAATCCAGTTGCGTACAGCATGAAAAGCAACCATCTTCGTGCAAGGATAATCAGGGTGTTTGTCAAGTAAAGACTCAGTTCATCATCTGGTTCCAGAGCTGGTGACACAGGTCATGACCACGTATTCCACCTTGGACCCTTATATATGAGGAAACAAGAGCTACTGATCTCCACTCTGTCAAGAGAGGCTTATACAGGGTCAAAGACCTGATGCTTAGGGGGCCAACCCCACCCGCAGTTGAGGGAGGACAACACTCTGGGAAAAAGAGACCAAGCCAGGCAGCAGAATGTACAAAGTCAATCTGTTCATGGAGAGCCAGGGGAACAGTGTGATGTTGGCCCCTAAAGAGTCATAGCTTCGAATCTGGGGTTAAACGTCATACACCAAGGACAGTCTCTAATCATCAGTCTCTGTGTCCCAGGACAACAAGCCATTGTTCTCAGCCAATTTGGCCCATGCTTTCAAGGCCCGCTGGTTGCTAGGGAGATGGTGGAATTAGTGGACCCCTTCTGTTAATGGGCATGCCGGCAGGGTGAGATTCAGTAGTATGGAAACCGGAAATATATAAGGGACTTACCGTCAATCAAACCCTAACTCCTCCCCTTCGCTGCTTAAACTCTGCCCCTTGACACCGTAAGCCCTGACCACCCGTCACTGGAAGTCACACCCATGGGGAATATTACTTCCAGGGTCAAGGAGGACACACCTCACTGCACTCTACCAATCAGGCGGGGTTCCTCCCCCATAGGCCCACCCTGAGAGGAGATTTGTCCAATCAGGGGTGTTCCTGGGCATGGCGAACCCTCCGGAAATGGTTCGTGTGACCCCTCCAAGAACTCCTCCACTGCTCTCTGCGAATCATGATGGGTTTCTGCCACACAGCACCGCCCTTGAGAGCAGATTTGACCAATCAGTGGTGTTCCAGGGCAGGGTGACCTGCCCAAAAGAGGGTCGTATCACCCCTCTAAGAACTCCCCCAGCGCCCTCTGCCAATCAGAGCTCAGCACTATCACCCCATAAGTCCCAGCAATCGGGGCAGAAGAGGCCATCTTTTACCAAGAACACGTGCTTTAGAAATCGTGGAAACATGGACGCCTTCACTACACTGGTGAGAACTTTGGACTTTGTGTGAGCACCGAGGGCCTTTGTACTTGTGTGGAGAAAGAGCTACGTGAGCGACAGTTCCAGCTAGGGCCCTTTGACTCAGCTGTTGGTGGATACGCCAGAACCTGAAACCCAAACTCTCGTGAGGCACCTGATGAGCATGAAGGCCTCTTGTAGTTCACCCCCCAGAGGTGGAAGACGAACGCAGCTCAGGGGAGTCAGCAGAGGACAAGGTGAACAAAACAGATATTGCTCAGGTAAATGAATGATTAAGAAGTGATGGTTGATGATGCGGTGCAATGAAATTAGGAACCAGGAAGTTGTGTAAATCTAAAAACAAGCAGTTGGGTGCTTACGCTGTTTCTTTTGTGAAAATCTCTCAACAGCTCGACAATGCCTTTCTAGAGGTCTTTGAGAACTGACATCAGTAGCCTTGTGGGAGCAGTGATGAGCTGTCAAAAAATTAACAACAGGTTCCCTCCTCCTCACCCCACGAGGGGGTCGTGCCCCCTCAGGGGTCATACCTTATCCAACACTCTGTGTTCTTGATACCTCCCAGAACCCCTGCCCTGTCCACCCCCATTCCCTCTCCCTTGACTGTCCCTTGACACCCCATCCAACTCCTCCTCTCATTCCTGATCACCACCTGGAACCCCTGCCCCATCCAACCACACCTTCTCTCTGTTCCTGCCCCCCACCACACTATCCAACCCTTGCTACAACCTGACTGCCCGCCCCGAACCCTTGCCCCCTTTCAATTGCCCTGTTCCCTGCCCTTTGACCTTCCTGACCCCTATCCACTCCCCAACAACCCACCGAACTCCCCTGCCCTCTTTCAACACCCCGTCCCTGCTCCCTGCCCCTTACGGCGCTGCTTGGAGCCATTTGGCTTCAGCCAGGTCCACATGGCCGTGACCAGAACAGGCGCTGCGGGGGCCAGAGCCTAGCCGGACGGAGCCGCTCTGCTGGGACCTGGACCAGTGCCGGTGCTGCAAGGTCAGGGCAGGAGCTGCTCAGCTGGGACCATTGCCGCGGGGCTCGGGCTAGGCTGGACTGGGCTGGAGCTACTCGGCCAGGACTGGGACCAGCACCGTGGGGCCCGAGCTGGGCCGGGGAGTCAGGGCCCAGCCTGGGCCAGAGCCACTCGAATGTGACTGTCACCACTGGCCCGGGGTCCGAGCCGAGCCAGAGCTGTTCAGCCGTGACTGGCACCACCTCTGTAGGGCCCGAGCCGGGCCAGCTCAGAGCCGCTCGGCCGGAACCGGCACCGGTGCTGTGGGACCCGAGCCGGGCCGATGCCACTGAGACCAGAGCCGGGGGTGATTGGCCAGGACTGAGCATGGGCGCTCAGCCAGGGCCAGGCCAGGGGCCAGGCTGGAGGGATACGCTCAGCCTGAGCCGGACTGGACCGTGCCATGCCTCTCTGGAGCCCTCCTCACGCCTGCCCCCAGCTTACCTGCCTGCTGCTTGTTTCAGGCTTCTCGCAAACATCTGATTCGCCGGAAGCAGGGGTGGGGGTGGAGAAGGAGGGCAGAGTGTTCAGGGGAGGAGAGGGCAGTGAGCTGGGGCCAGGGGCCGGATGGATAGCTGCCCGAGCTTTAGTTACATTTCAAAGCTCTTTTAGAACCGGTTGTCCTGGAACAACTGGTTCTAAAAGGGTTTCTAAATTTATCAACCGGTTCCTGCAAACTGGTGGGAACTGGCTCCAGCTCACCACTATGTGGGAGTAAATATATCATGCATCAGCTGTTTTTGCTCATGTCTGAGACACAGATCTCAAGAGGAAAATCCGGAGAAGGACAAAATGGAAGAATGAACCAGCTCAGACTCCCTTATGGTAGGGGTCACGGTGTCCATTTTGACAGGCGGCTGTAAAAGGTCGTGTTAAACCAGCAATGAATAAAACTTATTTATTTAAATGTGTCAATATGAATGTGTCCCCCTTCATATTTGTGTTAGTAAAAGACGGTACCAGTAAGTCATTTCTACACAGGCAGCTCTCTTAAAGAAAATATATTACATCCCCAGGGAAGTTGGGAGCTTCGGCGGGGTGAACCTTCTTTCTCAAGTGGCCAGAAAGCATAGTAAAACTTTAAATAGAAGACAGGTAACAGTTTGGCTTTCAGAAAGGGACACTTACACTTTACACATTTCCATCCCACCATCAGCTTCAGCCTGGACCATTCCACACAAGAGATCCACTTCCTTGACTCTACAGCACTAATAAACAATGGCCACCTAAACACCACCCTATACCGGAAACCTACTGACCACTATACTTACCTACATGCCTCCAGCTTTCATGAAGACCACACCGCTCAACCCATTGTCTACAGCCAAGCTCTACGATACAGTCGCATTTGCTCCAACCCCTCAGATAGAGACAAACACCTACAAGATCTCTATCAAGCATTCTTACAACTACAATATCCACCTGCAGAAGTGAAGAAACAGATTGACAGCACCCGAAGAGTACCCAGAAGTCAGCTACTACAGGACAGGCCGAAAAAAGAAAGTGACAGAACGCCACTAGCCATCACCAACCAGCGGCGTATTATCGCCTAGGCCAACAAGGCCTAGGCTCAGAGTGGCAAATTTGCTCACGTCCCCTCCCCATCTCTGCCCCTTCTCCAAATCCCTGGCCCGCCTCCTCCCCCAGACACACTGCGCTTCCCTCCTTCCATCTCCCTCCCTGGCTTGCCAGGGGAAAATGCTGGGAGGGAGAGAGAAGCGAGTAGTGGCACACTCAGAGGAGGCGGAGCAGAGGTGAGCTGCCACCCACGGGTGCTGGGAGTAACCCGGGAGAGGGGGTGGGAACCGCTTCCCACCCCAGCTCATCTCCGCTCCACAGCTGCCATCCCCTGAGCGCTCCACAAGTCCCCTTCTCCTCCCTCCCTCCCAGGCTTTCCGTGGGGGAGCGGAGGTGAGCTGGCGTGTGGGGGGTGCACAGCAATTTTTTGAGGGCCTAGGGGTGGCAAATTTGTTAATCCACCACAGCCCCCAACTAAAACCTCTCCAGCACATCATCAGGGATCTACAACCTATCCTGAAGGACAATCCCTCACTCACACAGATCTTGAGAGAGAGGCCAGTCCGCTCTTACAGACAGCCCACAAACCTACAGCAACCACACAACAAAAACACTAACCCAGGAACCTATCTTTGCAACAAAGCGTCTCGCTAACTCTGTTCACATATCTATTGAGGGGATACCATCATAAGACCTAATCACATCAGCCACGGCCACTTGATTACAGACCTAAAAGTCACAATATTACAACAAAAAAACTTCAGAAACAGACTCCAACAAGAGACTGCTGAATTGGAATTAATTTGCAAATTGGACACCATTAAATTAGGCTTCAATAAAGACTGGGAGTGGATGAGCCCCACTACAGTTCCTCACATCTTCTTGTCAATTGCTGGAAATGGGTCATTTTCATTACTGCCACAAGTACTCCTGTTCTTCTTTCTCTTTACACAAACCAGCTTGAATACATTTTAAAAGAAACGAGACCTTTGTGTCAGATGTGGATGTGCAATGGCAGGCAAATTTGGTGGATATGCACCGGTTCTCCAAATGCAGCAGCGGTTTTAAGTACATCTTAACAGTGATAAACATTCTATCCAAATATGCCTGGGCCTTAGGCCTAAAAGACAAGACAGGTGTTGAGGTATCCAAGGCCTTTCAAGCTATTTTCAGCAAAGGTTGCATGCCTCAAAAATTACAAACCGATTGGGGAAAAGAATTTTTAAACAAACCTTTAAGCAGATTATTAAAGTGGCATGGAGTTCACTATCTTCTTACTAATTATGAAGTGAAAGCAGGGGTTGTAGAGCGATTTAACAGAACTTTAAAACCTAGGATGTGGAGATATTTTAAAGCCCATAACACCTTTTGCTACACTGATGTGTTAACTGACTTTAAAGTTACAACCAGAAATTCACAGAACTATATGTCGCTGACCCGCTGATGTTAGCCCTTCAAATTCTTTGAAGGTAAGGAAAATGGTTTACAGAAATGGCTTAAAATAACACCGGTGGTTGCCCCTAAATAATCCCCCAGAGGGGGATTCCACTCACTCTCCCTTTTCACAAATATCACCCGGACAGTGTTGTGGTACAGGCACTACTCTTGCAACATCTCAAGGGGGTTGTATAGTTCTAAGCGGGCATAAGCGGTGGTGAAACAGGCTATGAAGACGTTGGTATTGCCAGAGACAGAGTACCGGTCTTTTGCGTGCTTCCAAAACACACACGTGGTTTCATCGTCGATAAACTCACAGGATGAAACCTTGTAATTGAGGGAAAAGAGGTACTGAAAGAGTGGAGAAATTGGAGAGGGTCCAGAGAAGAGCAACAAGAATGATTAAAGGTCTTGAGAACATGACCTATGAAGGAAGGCTGAAAGAATTGGGTTTGTTTAGTTTGGAAAAGAAAAGACTGAGAGAGGACATGATAGCAGTTTTCAGTTATCTAGAAGGGTGTCATAAGGAGGAGGGAGAAAACTTGGACACCTTAGTTAGCCTCTAAGAATAAACAAGAAGCAATGGGCTTAAACTGCAGTAAGGGAAGTTTAGACTGGACATTAGGAAAAAGTTCCTAACTGTCAAGGCGGTTAAACACTGGAATAAATTGCCTAGGGAGGTTGTGAAATCTCCATCTCCAGAGATATTTAAGAGTAGATTAGATAAAGGTCTATCAGGGCTGGTCTAGACAGTATTTGGTCCTGGCATGAGGGCAGAGGACTGGACACGATGACCTCTTGAGGTCCCTGCCAGTCCTAGAATCTATGAATCTATGAATTTATAAAATCTAAAGGTTTATTCATAAAAGGAAAATGATACAGATAAGAGCTAGAATTGGTTCAATGGAATCAATTACGTACAGTCATGGCAAAGTTCTTGGTTCAGGCTTGTAGCAGTGATAGAATAAAGTGCAGGTTTAAATTAAGTCTCTGGAGTACATCCCCAGCTGGGATGGGTCATCAGTTCTTTGTTCAGAGCTTCAGTTTGTAGCAAAGTCCCTCCAGAGGTGAGAAGCAGGGACTCACAAGGTGTATCTGCCTTCTCTCAATGGGTCAGTTGTGTAGCTGATGGTCCTTAATGGGCCATCTAGCAGGCTAGGCAGAGCTGACACCAACTCGCCTGGGATGTCACCCAGAAGCATAGCATAAGTTTGAAATACAGACAGGATAGAGCCAATATTCATAACTTCAATTACAAAATGACACATGCATACAGACAGCATAATCATAACAAACAACCCATAACCTGGTTTTAGACCCCTTCTAGGACCCCCTTCACATAAGATTTGGTGCCCCTACAGGACCTTGGTTGTAACCATATTCTATACGGTCCCAGTTCAAGTCAATAAGGTGACACCACATCTTCTGGTTTGGTCATTTTCTTTAAAACATGGTCACGGTCAGGGTCTGCACTAAATTGCACAGCATTTATCAAGGTCACCCCTTACGCTAAATGTTCTTGGGTTAGGCACAGACATTGTATAGCATACCTTATGGCAAGAACAGCGTTTAATAAGCTTTCCAAATACAGCTCAGCACACAGGCCCCGGAGCTTGCAATTTATATCTACTGAAGTTATGGTGCCGTTGGGCTGGCACATCTATGACACAGCCCTCACAATCTTCAAAAAGCTTTTCCCTAAGGCAGTTATTTGGGACAGCATAAACAGCAACACGTACAATAGTCTGCATGACTTTTTTTACGCTCACAATGTGGCACTGGCTCAGTTAGTTCTATGCCAAGCCTCCTAAACTCCTCATAGCCATCATCCTCGGAGTCCTCTTCAACAATTTGTATCAGCTTTGAGCAAAAACAAGGAGAACCCAGTTCATCTTCGCTGCTTGATGTAACGCTGTCCAGAGCCTCCGGGTCCTCTAGAAAGGCATCGTCAAGCTGTCGAGAGATTTACAGAAAAGAAAAAGTGTAAGTTCTCCCTGCTTGTGTTTAAATAGATACAAACCAACCCCCACCCCCCGGTTCCTAAGCCTATTACACCCCATCATCAATGGTCACTTTTTAATCATTCATTAACCTGAGCGTGTCTTTTCCATTCACCTTCTCCTCCGATGACTCCGCCAAGCTGTGTTTGCCTTCGACCTTTAGGGGGGTGGAAAATGAGAGGCCATCACACTCATCAGGGTGCCTCACGAGAGTTTGGGTTTCAGGTTCTGGCGTATCCATCAACGGCTGAGTCAAGGAGCCCTTGTGGGAACTGTCGCTGATCTAGCTCTTTCTCCACACAAGTTGAAAGGCCTTCAGGGCTAAAATAAAGGACAAAGTGCTCACAGAGGTGGTGAAAAAGGAGTCCATGTTTCCACGATTTCTAAGGCACGCGTCCTTGGTAAAAGATGGCCTCTTCTGTCCCAATTGCTGGGACCTATGGGGTGATAGTGCTGTGCTCGGATTGGCAGAGGGTGCTGGGAGGAGTTCTCAGAGGGGTCACACGACCCTCATCTGGGTGGGTCACCCTGCCCAGCAACACCACGGTTTGGTCAAATCTGCTCTCGGGGTGGTTATATGCTGCTGAAACTCATCGCGATTGGTAGAGTGCAGTGGGAGGAGATCTTATAGGGGTCACAGGATCCACATCTGGATGAGTCACCCCACCCTGGAACACCCCTGATTGGTCAAATGACCTCTCGGCATAGGCCTATGGGGGTGAAACCATTCCTAGTTGGTAGAAGACAGTAGGAGGAGTTCTTAGAGGGGTCACATGACACACTTTGCTTTCGGTCATGTGTCTGCCTTGACTCCGGATGTAATATACCTGTGGGTGGGCTTCTGGTTATAGGTGGGCGGGGTTTAAGTGTCAAGAGGTAAGGTTTTACGGGTGAAGGGGCCAGCTTGGGTTTGATTGATGATAGGCCCCTAATAGTACCACTGGACACTCTTAGGGGCCCTTGCTTTCCAAAAGGGTGGCTTTGTCAATTTAGTATCAGCTCTTCTTGAAGGAAGGATTGATTCTTGAACCATATGAGGTAAAGTAACAAATCCAGTGAGCTAGCCACACCCTCTATCTCATCCAAGCCCCCAGGTCCCCCTTCATATTGGAATCTGAATTTAGATGTCATACCCCAAGGAATGTCTCTTATACATCAGTCTCTGTGTCCCAGGACAACAAGCCATTCTTCTCAGCCACTTTAGCCCATGCTTAGCAGACCCGCTGGATGATAGGAAGATGTTGGAATTTGTGGGCCCCTTCTGTTAGTGGGCATGCTGGCAGGGTGGGATTCAGTAGTGTGGTAACCGGACACCCTTGGAGGCCCTTGCCTTCCAAAAGGGTGGCTTTGTAAATTTAGTGTCAGGTGTTCTGGTACGAGAGTCCTTGGACATTCGGGACTTCACTTTCTTTTGAAGCTTGCTGAAGGTTTGCTTGAGGCACATTAAGATCAGTTTGAGCACTGTAACTTTGCTCTTTGACGGGGATGGTGTCTTAGCTCTGGAGGCCTTTGGTGATTTTGGGGGAGAACCGTCAGGATTCCCAGTTGCTTTCTCCCCAGCTTGCCAAAGCCCTGTTGTACTCGTAGCAATGGACACCATCTTTGGTTGCTTGGTGGGAGCCGTTTTCCCAGTTCCATCCTGTGTCTTCCTCTTGCCTGCTGGAAGGAGCCACATCTCTGGCATCTTGTTGTGGTTGGATGATGCTGAGGAGTCTCCTGGAGTCCATCGCTTTGGAATTCCATGGGATCTTGTGGGCAAGTCAGCACCTGCAGGGCCAACTAGTCTCTTCCATCGAAGGTTACTGCACTTCTTGCAGATTTTGACTGGCGTCTGGTCCCTGGAGAGCTTTGAATTCACAGTTCCATCGAACCCCTGTGAATCCACGATGTCATGAAGACCCGGCAGCTCAGCAGATGTCTCCTTCTGAGTTTTCTTACCCTTCATCTTTCCTGGATATGCCTTGCGGCAGTGCTGGCAAACTGAGACCTGGCCCACCATGAGGCGGGAGCTACTCAACCTTTCCGTCAGCTGCTTGATCTGCAGGTCTTGTGCAGCATGCCTAGCAATGAGAGAGTCAAGAGTGGATCGTGTGAGCTGCTCAGAGCCTGGTGCTGCTGGGGCAACCTGGTGGCATTGGGTCCTGGGAAGATCTGCCCTGCTCTCAGCTGCCTGTGCCCCTGGCCCCAGGCAGGAGCCTTCTCCCAAGTTCACCTTCCTCTCCATGTTCAGCTCCAGCTTCTCCTCAATCCCTTTGGTGCCGCTTATACTGGAAAGGGGCTTTCTCAACTCTCTTCTACAAATCTGGAGTGTGGCTTTGAGGGATTTCTCTGCTATTGTGGTTCCTGGAGGTGGCGATCTCAGACCCACCATTGCTGGCAGAGTGCAGTGATCCGGCTTAATCTGGTTTCCTGACACACCATCATTCCTGCCCGTCTCCATGGTGGTATCTTCCACTGGCGTTGGAGGACGTGTGGAAGAAGAAGAGCTTGTGCTTTGCCTCCCCATCTGCAGGAAATCGGTCTCCATCTCACTGAACTCCACACTGGCTCCCCTGGCTTGGACATTGTGAGGCAGCTTTGCCGGGGGCTCTGGGTCCAGGGTGAGCAGCCCCCTCTGCATGACGAGATGCTCACGCCTTATGTGGAGTTTGATGGGGTGGGCAGGCTGTTGTCCCATTGTTGGGAATACCACTGTCCTCTGCTTTCCTGGCTCCCTAGGGGGGCAGGGTGGCCCAGGCAGGGTAGTCTCTCTCAGGAAGGGGGCATCTCTGCGTGACTGTCTCACAATCTTAGGAAATGCCTTCATTTGGATCTCTGAGCATTTCTGAGCCACGTGATCCTGCAGCTTGACCCTGGCCGTGGGCACAAGCCTGGCCAGGATGGCATCAGGGGATGCCATGATCCTGTGGGCCTTTTGAGGCAGGGGTACCGAGGGGCAGACACATGGCTCCTGGATGTCCTGTGCCTGCTGAGGGCTTTTGTCAGATCTGAGGGGCTTTGAGACCTTTTCTGGAAATCCACAATTGGACTGATCTATGTTGAATGCCCATTGCTGCTTGGTGTCCTGCTCACCCAGCAATGGCTCCCCCGGGATAGGGGTTTTTGGAACCCCCATTTGGCTCTGCAGATGCTTCTGTCAGATGTTGAAGTCTGAGCCATGGGCTGACATCTGGTCCAGACCTATGTTCTGCTCTCGCCGGTCTTGTCTGCTGTGGGCAGGAGGACTGGGAAGAGACTGGGCTTGGATGGGATGAGTGGATCCTTCCCGGCTTGCAACCATCATGATCTCCCTTGTGTGGCAGAGGGGCTCTGACCAAGTCACGGAGGCTTCTCTCAGGGAAAAGGAGCTGGGACTCCAGAGGGAAGAGGTGGTGGATTCCATAGGGGAATAGGAGAACTGGGTCATGGCAGATGTCGACACACCCGGCCTGTGGGAGAGAGCAGACAGGGACAGATGGGACATGGCCCTGCTGAGCAAAGGCAGGGCTTGGACACAGCCTTCCAACAGTAGTGCAATGGGGCAGTGCCTAGGCATGCGTTGCACACCACACCCTGACACAAGGACATCAACTGGGTAACGAAGGACTGAGAGGGGGAGCTGGCACTCATTTTATCGAGAACGATAACCCTTTCATCACACACACATGTGCAGCACCTAGCACAATGGGGCCTTGAGCATGATCGGGGATCTACTGCTATTTTAATAGAAAGATTAGCTAACAACAATTGGTTTGGGGGAGAAAGATGTGAGCATGTGTGTGCAACTCTTGCCAGAGAACGTTGTGAAGGCCAAGACTATAAACTATAAAAGGAACTAGATAAATTCCTCAATGGCTATGAGCTAAGGTGGGCAGGGATGGTGTCCCTAGTCTCTGTTTGTCTGAAGCTGGGAATGGGCGACAGGGGACGGATCATTTCATGATTCCCTGTTCTGGTCATTCCCTCTGCTGCACTGGCATTGGCCATTTTTGGAAGACAGGATGCTGGGCTAGATGAACATTTCGTCTGACCCAGTCTGGCTGTTCTTATGTTCTTATATTCTAACCCACTGGAAAACTGTCCTATTCTAATGGCTGACACACTAGATGCTAATAACCTACTATTGCTCCCAGTTAAGGGAGTTTCTCCAGTGGTGGAGGTCTGTGCTATGGTCCCAAAAGTCCTGGGCTTGAACCCATCTGATGACTGGTGTTTGGGGTGTATCATGTGGTGTCCCCCTCACTGCTTGTCTGCTGCCTACTCTGGGAATTAGCTCTCGAGGTCAATACCCCTTCCAATTGTCACATGTGGTCACTGTCACTTCCACAATGACCCAGACAGTTTTCCTGTTCATTGCCCCGCTGGTCTATGCCACGCCCTTGGTGGCTGGTAAGGAAACCGGGGCCCACACTTCACACCGGGATCCAGGCCAGGGAACCTCAACCCAGCAGTTCTGAGCTTTCCTCTACAAGCCTGGACTGCTTCCTACTACTCCTGGTTCCCCACCTTGTTCTGGGTGCACCAGCTCCAAACACTCTCCTCTCTTCCCAGGGAGGGGCTGCCCTTTCCCAGCAACAGCCCCTTTCTGTTGCCAGCTTCCTGGCTTTATAGGCCCTGCCTATTCCTGCCCAGCGGAGCCTGCTTGGAATCAATTCCCTGCTCCTCGGCTCTTCCTCCAGGTGCACCCTGTGGAGTTAATGGGCCTGCCTGGCCACCTGAGCCCCTTCCAGTGCTATGTGGGATGTATACCTCCTCACAGAGTGTCACTTGATTGCTTTTTCTTTCAAACACAGCACGGGCAGGTGCGAGATAGTTGCCTCCTGGCAGATATTGCTGTACAGAAAGATTTGATCCTACTCACAACCCCAATTTGTAGTCTCTTCATTTAATTTCTGATAATCCGTCACCTCACTTTCACTGGTCTCTCACCTTGGAAGTTAAAGCCCCTTAGTGGCTTTTTCCCTGTTATTTTAGGATCCTGGAGTGTCTGGTTGTCCCTGCTCCCTCCTCTCTACATTCACTATCTCCTCCCACCCAGCCCCCAGTCTGGTGCCCCCCAGACAATTGCCTTACGGTATCAGAACTTCATCCAGTTGTCTAGCCACGTACTGTAGCCTCCTCTCAAAGAGCCTGAGGCTGTAAGCAAAAGGGAGCTTCTCCAGGGGCACAGGGCAGCTGTGGAACAGAGAGAGCAGATAGCTGAGAGCAGGCCCTGCCCTCAGGCCCTCTTTTACCCAGAGGTGCGGCACCAAAAGGCTCCCTGTCCCATTCTCCACTGAGGCAGCTGCCTCCCCTGCAGTACCCGGGCCTTGGATGGTCTGGTTTGAGGTTAGCTGGATTGTTAGGTGAGCCCTGTCTAATGCTGAGGAGGTGAGAGTATATCCTGCTGGCAGCGTGTGTGTCATGTCCCACCCACAGAAGCGAATCAACATATAGGATAACAGCCTACCATAGCTGCCAACTAATACAGCTACCTCTTTAGCTCTAAAGGGTGCTTTATGCTGCAGAGCTGAAGGTCCAGGGTTCAAATGCTACTGGGAACCTATCTTGGGGGACTGGAGGAGGGGCCATAACCGAAGTGCTGCCGGGTCCCTACTCACCGTACCAGAAAGGCCAGACTTCCTCTTGAGCTCTCCAACTCACCTCCGTAGGGTGCACGGGGCTGCTCCCAGAAAACATTTTCTCCCCCTCTTGGGAGGGGAAGATGGTCCAGTCCAGTCAACACCATCTACCCTCACACACACAGACTGCCCCAGGTTAAATGAATCGTATGATGCTCGAGGAAGGGAATGACCCACTGTATGAGGTGTGGGGGTGGATTAGAGATGGCAACTTCTGCTGGGTGGGAATGAACTGCATGATTCTAAAGGAGAAGAGTTGCTTGCCTGGTACATAGGTCAGGGCAGGGGAGGGATTACTCAGGCTACTGCCCCTGGGTGGGGATGAATTGCATGACGCTATAGGATAGGACTGACTCACTGCAGATTTATGGAGGGGGCATTGCTTACCATGTCTCTAGAGATGCACAAGCCTCCTCCAACTCTTCCTCACAGCACCCAAAAGCTGCCAGAAGTGAGACATAAAGGAGACATTAAGCTGTTTGGGCACCCTCTGCTTCCTAGCACTCTAGAGCCCCAGATTTCACAGGCAGCCTGTGAACGGAGCCCCAGCCAGTGCCTCTGCATGACTCTGGGCACGACTGTACCTTCGCAGGAAGAGGGAGGCAGGTGGGGGAATAGACCGTATTTCTCTGCTTTGCATGGGGCCTGAGTCTGCCACCGCAGCTGTGGGGTCAGGGACTGCTTACCTTTAGGTTTCTTCTTTTTCTTTCTGTGCCTCCTCTTCTTTGGAGAAGCCTGCCACACACAGAGAAAGCAGCAGGGTTAGAGGAGAACTCCTCAATTAAACTGGGAGAACAATGAGCCAGAGGTGGCTGCCATGTGGGGCCAGAAAGAAGTTTTTCCTTGTGGGAGAGTATTGCACTATAAGGCTTTATGGGTAAGCATTGTCCTTTCCTATGATGCAGAAAACATAGGGCACACAGCACAACCCATAACAGAGGTCACTGGAAGAATACAGGGGTTGGAGAAACAGGGATTGCTGGTACCAGGAGTCTGCAGAGGTTATAAGCATTGAAGGAGAGAGCCTGCAAAGTTCTCTCTCCTACAGAGATGATAAAACTTGGCAGGTTATAGGATTGCAGGGTATGCAACTAACCCCAGATACCATGCATGGAATTCAGACATTGAGGGAGAAATCTGACCTCTGGACAACAGTGTTTCCTAGATACATATTTAAGGAATGCATGCTATTGGGGTTTTATCTGCATGCATTTGGCATGGCCATGCTACTCCTGAGTGGTGAAACCATGAATGGATTATGCAAATCCTCCCAAACAAGTGCTGATATAATCCCTATATCATCCTTAAATAGCAGCTGTTTTACACCAAAAAACAACAACCACAGTTTGGCATGAGTTCAGCCCACTTGCCTGGGAGCTGCAAAGTTTCTTGAAGGTAAACTGCACTGCTTGCAGCTTAACTCTCCAGGTATTCCTTTCACAGGCTAGATCTTTCTCGCCTCCGCTCAGCCCCTGCCCTCATCCCCCACAGTTTAGTTCCTTTATTTCTCCCGGTGTTTTCAGCTGTCTTCCTCTTTTGGGCAGAGAGATGGTGGAGAAGAACATAGATTAATTCTCTTTAAAACCTTAAATAGGATTTGGCTATGACAGGAATCCTTTGTCTCCCAGTTTGACCCCTCATTCCCTCCTTTTGGAAAAATACCACCAGTCCAAAATGATGTTCGTCTGAGGGAACTGGGATAGTTTTAGTCTGCAGAAGAGGCAAATGAGGGGGGATTTGATAGCCGCTTCCAACTACCTGAAAGGGGGTTCCAAAGAGGATGGATCTAGACTGTTCTCAGTGGTAGCAGATGACAGAACAAGGAGCAATGGTCTCAAGTTGCAGTGGGGGAAGTTTAGGTTGGATATTAGGAAAAACATTTTCAGTAGGAGGGTGGTGAAGCTCTGGAATGGGTTACCTAGGGAGGTGGTGGAATCTCCTTCCTTAGAGGTTTTTAAGGGCAGGCTTGACAAAGCCCTGGCTGGGATGATTTAGCTGGGAATTGGTCCTCCTTTGAGCAGGCGTTTGGACTGGATGACTTCCTGACGTCCCTACTAACCCTGAGATTCTACGGATTCTATGATTCTGTGAGATGACATGATCACATGACCCTGCAGTGTCAAAGCAGCATCCCAGGAAATTTCTCAGGAAGGAGGAAGATTAGTATCTTCAAAGTCCTATTGTCTTCCCTAATAGTCCGTGCAGTCTGATTGCATAATGTTTGGGGGCATTGCCCTGGTGCAAGCACTTTTGTAATTGATACAGAGCCCATATTCCTAACTTCAGATACAGAAATGATACATCCATACAAATAGGATAATCCCATTTGTTCATCATAACCTTTCCAATGATATGTCACATGACCCATCTTACATAAAACATAGCTCAGTTATGCCATATACATAGAACAATATTTCTATGAAGAATATGGGGCATAATGTCACAGGGGTGAAGAAGCATATGGACAAGGGCGATCCAGTGGATATAGTGTACCTGAACTTTCAGAAAGCCTTTAATAAGATCCCTCATGAAAGGTTCTTAAGCAAAGTAAGTTGTCATGGGATAAAAGGGAAGGTCTTCATGTGGACCAGTAACTAGTTTAAAGATAAGAAACAAAAGGTAGGAATACATGGTGAGTTTATGAAGAGAGATAAATAGCAAGGTCCCTCAAGCATCTGTCCTGGGGACCAGAGTTGTTCAACATATTCATGAATGATCTAGAAAAAGGAGGAAATAGAGTCATGGCCAGATTTGCAGATGATACAAAACTAAAGATTGTTAAATCCAAAGTTGAATATGCCCTCCTTGTTCCCAGATGTATAACTCTGTGCTGGGCTGTGTGAAAATGCATTTTGTTTGAATGAGCCTCATTTGCCAAATAAACTGTCCAGAACTCTCTGTATGACTGCCCTGTCCTCATCATTATTTACCATTCTGCCAAACTTTGTGTCATCAGCACATGTTCAACAGCAGCAATTTTGTATTTACTTCCAAGGCATTGAAAAAATATTGACTAGCATCAGACCTAGTACTGATCCCTGCAGAGCCCTATTAGAAACACCCACATTCGATGAGCCTTTTGACAATTACTTTTTGAGATCTGTCAGTTCGCCATTAGCCTGTTCTCAATCCATTTAACTTGTGCTCCATTGATATTTTGTACAGTGCTAATTTTTAATCCAAATTTCCTGCGGTACTTGGATGCATAAACAGGGTTATTTTACCTCTGTATTTGGCACTGGTGCAACAACTGCTGGAATCCTGTGTCCAGTTCTGGTGTCTAACATTCAGGAAGGATGTTGATAAATTGCAGAGGGTTCCGAGAAGAGCCATAAGAATGATGAAAGGATTGGAAAACATGCCTTGTAGTGATAGACTTGGGAGCTCAGTCAATGTCACTAAAAGAGATTAAGGGTGGAAAAGTCTATAAATCCTTACATGGGGAAGAAATAATTACAAATGGGCTCTTCAATTTAGCAGAGAAAGGTCTAACATGGTCTAATGGCTGGAAGTTGAAACTAGACAAATTCAGACTGGAAATAATGTGTCCATTTTTAACAGTGAGAGGAACTAACCATTGGAACAATTTACCAAGGTCATGGTGGATTGATTCTCTCTCATGGCAATTTTTAAAATCAAGATTGGACATTTTAATAAAAGGTATGCACTAGGCATTATTGTGTGGAAGTTCTTTGGCCTGTGTTAGACAGGAGGGTCAGACTAGAAGATCACAATGGGCTCACCTTGCCTTGGAATCTATGAAAAACAACACCTTACAAAACTCTTAAGTCTGTCACATCTATGTTTAACATGGCCCATTTTCCATAAAACATTGTTAACCTGCTTTAAATATATTCCTTTCCTTTAATTCTTTACTGATTGATTCCCATATCACTTTGCCCATTATTTCAGGCTAACTGGCCTATAAGAAGCCGAGTTCAACCTCCCATACCTTTTTGAATATTGACAAACATTAGCACACTTCCAGCCTTCTGGAATTCCCTCAAGAATCCTACATTGGTTACAAAAATTAACATCAGTGGGCCAATAACCTCCTGAGCTAGCTCTTTGAGGACTCTTGGGTGGAGAAGATCTGAGCCTGCTGATTTAAAAGTACTTATATTTGGTTCCTGCATTCAAGTGGCATCAATCCAGCCTTTCCATCTTTCCAGGAGTCTCATTTACCTCAGAACTGGCGAGGCTTATCACAGCATAACAGACCAGAAAGAGCAGCATGAATTTCAGGATCTCTAGGCAGGAGGCAGAGTTAAGATAGAGGAGGAGTGAACTCATTTCCCTGGGCTCAAACACTAAGACACTCTCAACACAGACACTCTCAAACCAGCTACAAGTCCCCAGGCTACACCTGAGGGCAGGTTGCTGCTTTGGCATCAGGCAGGCGCTGATGCCGTGTCGAGGTTACAATGAGGCTGCCCTCCTGCAATCTCCCTCTAGTCTGTGAGGTGTCAATTCTGTACTTAGATCAGGAGATGGGATGAGGCATCCACCCAAGTAGACTGAGCAGCTGAGCTCCGAATAAATCAGGAGAGAGGGCATCAGGTTTCCCAGGAAAACTCTGGGTCTTTTCCGAACTCTGACTCTCAAGCCCTCAGGCAAGGGACATTTTTTCCCTACTTGTGGGAACTCCTAAAACCCCTGTGACTGAGGCAGAATCTCCCAGTCTGAAGTGAGAAGCAGCCCTGATGTGATTATCTAGTGCTTACCAGTGCAGAAAAACTTTCATGATATCACAGCCCAAGCACTCCAAAATACCATGAACTGGGGCCCACCAAAATCATGAGATTGGCTTCAAAATAATGAGCTCTTCCAAAATCATTCATCTGGGGAACTTTTCATTTGCCTTCTGGTGTCTGAGCCGCTAAGTTGCACTCAATTCACGTTCTCCAGCTTCTCTTTGCAACTACGAGGGCTTCAAATTGGCTAACAAATAAAATAAAAGAAAGAGCAGAGATTCTCAAATAAATCACTTGACTCCAGCAGTGGACCGCTTTAAGAAAAGCACCCTATATCATAAGATAATAAAGAGCCCTACCTCTTATCTAACATATTCAATTAGTAGACCTCAAGGCACTTTTCAAAGGAGGTCTGTAGCATTAGCCCCCTTTTCCAGATGGGAAACTGAGGCAGAGAGAAGCACAGTGACTTGCCCAAGGTCACCCAGCACGACAGTAGCAGAGTCAGGACTTGCACTTAAGTCTTCTGAGTTCCATCTAGTGCTCTATCCACTAGGCCACAGTGCATTTGAAGTAAGGGGTCAGAGTCGATACATTCCTATATGGGTTCTTTTGGGCTCTTCCAATACCAACGTTATTGAAGTTACACATTTTGACCCGTGGCCTGTGCTGGCACAGGGGCATCCTTGTTAAAACGAGTTTCTCAAAGCAGGTTGCATTTGAGTTCTTGTTAGGCCTGAAAACAAGTTCACTGGACCATGTCTCCGATGTCCCCATGAGAAAGTTTAAAAGCCATTGAAAGCCTTGCAGTGCACTGACATACTGGGATTTTCAGAAAGTCTTTGAGAAGGTCCCTCAGCAGAGGCTCTTAAGCAAAGTAAGCTGTCATGGGATAAGAGGAAGGGTCCTCTCATGGATCAGTAACTGGCTGAACCATAGGAAACAAAGCGTAGAAATACTGCATGGAGATGTGGTCTCCCCATCTCAAAAAAGATATCTTGGAATTGGAAAAAGGTTCAGAAAAGGGCAACAAAATGATTAGGGTTGTGGAACAGCTTGCATAGGAGGAGAGATTAATAAGACTGGGACTTTTCATCTTAGAAAAGACAACTACAGGGGATATGATAGCGGTCTATAAAATCATGATTTGTATGGAAAAAGCAAATAAGGAAGTGTTATTTACTCCTTCTCAGAACAAAAGAACTAGAGGTCACCACGTGAATTGAATAGGCAGTAGGTCGAAAAGAAATAAAAGGAAGCATTTGTTCACACAATGCACAGTCAAGCCAGGGAACTTCTTGCCAGAGGATGTTGGGAAGGCCAAGACTATAAGAGGGTTCAAAAAAGTACTAGATAATTTCATGTAAGATAAGGCCATCAATGGCTATTAGTGAAGATGGGCACGGATAACCCACCATGCTCTGAGTGTCCCTAGATTCTTTTTACCAGAAATTGGAAATGGATGACAGGGGATGTATCACTTGATGATTCCCTGTTCTGTTCATTCCCTCTGAAACAGCTGGCATTGGCCACTGTCGGAAGACCGGATACTGCGCTAGATGGACCTTTGGTCTGACCCAGTGTGGCCATTCTTATGTTACAGCTGTTCAGCCTCCTTGATACCTGTGATGTCATTATCCTGCTCAGTTCTCCAGTCCTCCTTGGAGTCTGGATGGAAAGACAGAGTAGATGTCACCTAGTGAGCTGGGCCTGTAAAAGCAACCCGTGTTCAGGCAGAGAGGGGCTCCTGGGAGAGCAGCGCTGTAAAGCGCCAGTGTAGCCATGGCCAGAGGCTTGGGACACCATTCCTGCCCATCCTGCTAATAGCCATTGAGGTACCTGTCCTCCATGAATCTATCTAGCTCCCTTATGAACCTCGTTATACTATTGGTCTTCACAACACTCTCTGGCAAGGAGTTCCAGGGGTTGACGGTGCGTTGCATGAAAAAAAATACTTTCTTGTGTTTGTTTTAAACCTGCTGCCTATTAGTTACATTTGGTGGGCCCCTTGTTCTTATATTATGAGAAGGAGTAAATTACACTTCCTTATCTACTTTTTCGATACCATTCATGATTTTATAGACCTCTATCATATCCCCCCTTAGTTGCCTCTTTTCCTAGCTGAAAAGTCCCAGTCTTATTAATCTCTCCTCCTATGCAAGCTGTTCCACACCCCTAATCTTTTTTGTTGCCCTTTTCTGAACCTTTTTCCAATTCCAAGATATCTTTTTTGCCATTGGCTGTCACAGGGGTTACAGCTGGTGCACACTAAGCCAAGCAGCTGGGTTTCCCTGATGGCCAAGTGGTCCCCAAGGGAATGTGCAGACATGCTTCATATAGACAGTTGCCTCTCTGTCTGAACAGATACTGCCTGCTGCCCTTGTAACGTCTCCGATGATTCCTTGTCCTTTAAGGTGAAGATCCCTGGTGTCAGCGGCTCCCAGTCTAGCAGGAATTGGGTACGTTTGTAGGTTTCACTATCATTAAAATACAAAGTGAAAGGTAAAGGCTGCAAATTGTTTCCATTTGCAGATGTTCTACACAGCAGCCAAGGACTCAGCTGGGCTGTCGGGGTGACTCAGTGAGGGGCCTGGGGGGCAGGCAGTGCTAGGTAACTTGGGAACCCCTCCCCTACATCAGTCCAAGTTCTGCATTGGGCTGTTCAAGTTACACAGAAATCTGACATTCAAAATGAGCTCGGAGTGTTAAAACCCCAATAACCCAAGTCCGGATTCTGAATGGGTCCGATTTCTAGAGGTGCTGTGCACTCTGGGTCCGATCCTGCCAGGGGCTGAGCCAGAGGAGACCCTATGCAATCTCAAAGACTAGTTCCCAAATCACCTCAGGTTTAGTTGATGCAGGAAATTTAATCAGCAAATACATTTTCAACAGTTTTATTCTCCGGCTCAGTTTTTAAGGCAGGAGAATTCAGAGTTGAATTGCTCTTTGGTAACAAGTCCAAAAGGGCATATTTCTGTTTCCTGATGGTCTGAAGGCTCCAGCATTTCTCCTCTGTAGATACCCCTCAGAGTTACAGGGTGACCGGCATCTCTGTCCCCTCTCTGGTCTCCTAGTACCAGATGTCAGGCCTCGGACCCTGCCCTCTCATAGGGTGGAATCTCACAATTTCCCCACCCTTGACTGGGCCCTGAGCTACCACATATTGTGGATCATCTGTTCTTACCCAGCAGATCCGGCTAGGTTTGGTACCCATGGATTGACATGTGTGCCATGAAAGTACAGATGTGTAAATCTTATGGCAGAATATTTCATTACAATACAAATATCCCAAACCAACCTTTTGTGAAATGAATGAATGCCAAAACACAACAGTGACTCTTTGATCAGTGAACAGTTGTGTGATACTTTCTCCTGGTAAAAGACCATTAGCTGTTTCTAACACTTACATTTAGAGGTCATGAAGATAATTTCCTTTGTATTATCTGTGAAAGACTTTTGTAAAAGTCCCTGAGAGAACAGAACTGCTGAGTAGAGCTGAGGTTCAGGAAGAGGGAGTATTATACTGTCTTTGATGCAATTTACACCCATCACCTTTACAAGAACATGGCTGAAGTAACTTGCACATTCAACTGGATATTAGTGCTAACCCAGTTTTTCCACTATTCACCCAGGAGCGGCGCCAGGGTTTTTGACGCCCTTGGCGGGGGTCCTTCCGTGCTCCCGGTCAGTGGCAATTCTGCCGCAGGGTGTGAGGGGTCCTTCCGCGCTCTCGGTCTTCGGGGCACTTGTCATAAACAGATAGCTAAGGGTTAATGTCTCTTTCACCTGGAAAGGAGTAACCTGAAACACCTGACCAGAGGACCAATCAGGAAACAAGACTTTTTCAAATCTGGGTGGAGGGAAGTTTGTGTGTAAGTTCTTTGTTCTTTGTCTGTGCCTGTACCCTCTCGGCTATGAGAGGGATTTTTCTGTCTCCTGCTTTTCTAATCTTCTGTTTCCCAGATGTAAATACAAAGAGATAATACAGTGGTTTATATGTTTTTTTTTTGTATTTACATGTGTGTAGTTGCTGGAGTGTTTTGAATTGTATTCTTTTTGAATAAGGCTGTTCATTCATATTTCTTTTAAGCAATTGACCCTGTATTTGTCACCTTAATACAGAGAGACCATTTTTATGTACTTTTTCTTTCTTTTTATATAAAGCTTTCTTTTTAAGACCTGTTGGAGTTTTTCTTTAGTGGGAATTCCAGGGAATTGAGTCTACAGCTCACCAGGGAATTGGTGGGAGGAAGAAGTCAGGGGGAAAATCTCTGTGTGTTCGATTTACTAGCCTGACTTTGCATTCCCTCTGGGTGAAGGAGTGGGGTGGGGGAGAGATTGGCTCTCTCGGTACTTGTGTTTCCAGGACTGGAAATAGGGAGGGTGGAGTCTCTCTGTTTAGATTCACAGAGCTTGCTTCTGTATATCTCTCCAGGAACCCAGGGAGGGAACACCTGGAAGGAGGAGGGGGAAGGGAAAAGGTTTATTCCCCTTTGTTGTGAGACTCAGGGAATTTGGGTCTTGGGGTCCCCAGGGAAGGTTTTTGGGGGACCAGAATGCCCCAAAACACTCTAATTTTTTGGGTGGTGGCAGCTTTACCAGGTCCAAGCTGGTAACTAAGCTTGGAGGTTTTCATGCTAACACCCATATTTTGGACACTAAGGTCTAAATCTGGGAAATATGTTATGACAGCACTTCAGCGGCGGGTCCCAGAGTGAGTGAAGGACCCGCCGCAGAATTGCTGCTGAAAACCTGGAGCATGGCAGGACCCACCGCCGCCGAATTGCCGCCGAGGGTGGCAAAATGCTGCCCCACCCAAATCCTGGTGCCCTAGGCGACCGCCTAGATGGCCTAAATGGAAGTGCCGGCCCTGTATTCACCCATTTGTGACACCAATCCCTCCCTCCACCAGCTGAAGTAACTGTCTGTGACAATGACCAGGCAAAGCACATTGGCTTCTCTTGGAATTTTTCAAGATCAGAGTGTATTATTGGGAGCATATGGTAAGGGAAAGTTAATTGAGCCCGGTTCTGATCGAATTTACACACGTAGACCTGGAGTGGTGCCACTGAAATCAATATAATTGAACAAAGAATCAGGCCCTAACTATTTATCCTATGCGCTGCAAAGAGGCAGTGGCATAATCTGGATTCTCAGGAATGAAGAAAAAATTATATCTATAGAATCATAGGACTGGAAGGGACCATGAGACGTCATCTAGTCCAGTCCCCTGCACTTGTAGCAGGACTAAGTATTATCTAGACCATTCCTGACAGGTGTTTGTCTTACCTGCTCTTAAAAGTCTCCAATGATGGAGAATCCACAGCCCCTCTAGGCAGTTTATTCCAGTGCTTAACCACTTTGACAGTTAGGATATTTTTCCTAATGTCCAACTTAGACCTCCCTTGCTGCAATTTAAACCCATGCTTCTTGTTTTATCATCAGAGATTAAGAAAAACAATTTTTCTTCCTCCTCCTTGTAACAACCTTTTACACACTTGAAAAATTTTATCATGTCCCTTCTCAACCTTCTCTTCTCCAGATTAAACAAACCCAATCTTCCTTCATAGATCATGTTTTCTAGACCTCTGATAATTTTTGATACTCTTCTCTGGAATTTCTCCAATTTGTACACATCTTTCCTGAAATGTGTCAACCAGAATTGAACACAATACTCCAGTTGAGGACCAATCAGTGCAGAGTAGAGCGGAAGAATTACTTCCCATGTCTTGCTTACAATACTCCTGCTAATACATCTCAGAATGATGTTTGCTTTTTTTGCAACATCATTACACTGTTAACTCATATACAGTTTGTGACCCACTATGGCCCCGAGATCCTTTCCACAGTACTCCTTCCTAGGCAGTATTTTCCCATTTGTATGCGTTCAATTGATTGTTCCTTCCTAAGTGGAGTACTTTGCATTTGTCCTTATTGCATTTCATCCTCTTTACTTTAGACCATTTCTCCAGTTGTCCAGATCATTTGGAATTTTAAACCTATCCTCCAAAGCACTTGCAAACCCTCCCAGCCTTGTATCACCTGCACACTTTATAAGTCTTCTCTCTATGTCATTATCTAAATCACTGATGAAGATATTGAACAGAACTGGACGCAGAACCAATCCCTGTGGGACCCCACTTGTTATGCCCTTCCTGCATGACTGTGAACCACTGATAACTACTCTCTGGGAATGATTTTCCAACCATTTATGCACCCACCTTATAGTAGCTCCATCGAGGTTGTATTTCCCTAGTTTGTTTATGAAAAGATCATATGAGACAGTATCAAAAGATTGACTAAAGTAAAGATATACCACATCCACCACTTTCCCAAAGCACAAGGCTTTTTACCCGTCAAAGAAAGCTATCAGGTTGGTTTAACATGATTTGTTCTTGACAAATCCATGCTGACTGTTACGTATCACCTTATTATCTCCTATTATGTGCTCCATTATCTTTCCGGGTACAAAAGTTAAGCTGACTGGTCTGTAATTTCCTGGGTTGTCCTTATTTCCCTTTTTATAGATTGCCCTTTCCCAGTCTTCGGGATTGTCTCTCATCTTCCATGACTTTCCAAAAATAATTGCTGATGGCTCAGATATCTCCTCAGTCAGCTCCTAGAGTATTTTAGGATGCATTTCATCAGGCCCTGGTGATCTGAAGACATCTAACTTGTCTAAGAAGTTTTTGACTTGTTCTTTCCCTATTTTAGACTCTAATCCTACCTTATTTTCACTGGCATTCACTATATTAGACAGCCAATCACCACCAACTTTCTTGGTAAAATCCGAAATAAAGAAATCACTAAGCACCTCTGCCATTTCCACATTTTCTGTTATTGTCTTTCCTCCTTCATTGAGTAATGGACCTACTCTGTCCTTGGTCTTCCTCTTGCTTCTAATGTATTTGCAGAATGTTTCTTGTTTCCTTTTATGTTCCTAGCTAGTTTGATCTGATTTTGTGCCTTGACTTTTCTACATGTTTATATTCATCCTTTGTAATTTGACCAAGTGTCAACTTTTTGTAGACACTTTTTTTTGAGTTTTAGATCATTGAAGAACTTCTGGTTAAGCCAGGGTGGTCTCTTGCCATATTTCCTATCTTTCCTATGCAGTGGGATAGTTTGCTCTTTTGCCCTTAATAATATCTCTGAAAAATTGCCAACTGTCTTTCATTGTTTTTCCCCTTAGACTTGCTTCACATGGGAACTTAGCTAGGAACTCCCTGACTTTGCTGAAGTCTGCCTTGTAATCTGTTGTCTTATTGTTCTTTTCTCCCTCCTACCATCTCTTATATTTATGAACTCTACCATTTCATGATCACTTTCACCCAAAGCTGCCTTCCACTTTCAAATACTCAACTAGTTCTTCCCTAATTGTCAAATCAAATCTAGAACAGCCTCCCCTCTAGCAGCTTTCTCCATCTTCTGCATAAAAAATAATGTCTATATACACTCCAAAAACTTGTTGGGTAATATGTGCCCTGCTTTTTATTTTTTCAATTGTGTCTGGGTAATTGAAGTCCCTATCAC